>NW_016690516.1:70140-83713 GCF_001604755.1 Lepidothrix coronata | reverse complement strand
AATAATAATAATAATAATAATAATAATAATAATAATAATAATAATAATAATAACACTAATAATAATAATATACAATAAATAACAATAATAATAACAATCATGTGGGAGAGGTGTAAATTATTATATAAATAATATATATTTATATATAAAGTTATACATAAAAATATATGTTTATATAATATATAAAATGATAAATTATATAATAGAAATTATATAATATATAAAAATATAAATATATACAAATAAACATAGAATATATATCTTGTATATGTGCATATATAAATATATAATTATAAATATATAAAATAATATAAATTATATACATTTATTCATATAATATATGATCTATAAAGTGATAAAAATTCACACTGTGAATTAGTCACCCAACAGCACGTCACAGGCTCAGGGCCTACAGGGCACAGGACAACCCCCATGAGCTCAGTGCTGGAGCCCTGACACAGTAACCCCCCGGGACCCCACTAAAACTGGGATGTAAAACCCCCTCATCCTCATGTCTGTGGGAAGGAATGGCCCAGGAAGAAAGGGCTGGTGTGATTTTTGCAGTAATTCAGCGGAAAGTATTTTTCTGCTGTAATCTCCCTCTCCTGCCAGGTTTGTTCTTGCTGTGTTAAAGAAACGCACCGAGCGTGGGAGGTGTGAACTAATGTTACCGCACTGGGAAGGTGGTGACGACCGGAGATCTCACAATGATGAACAGCAGCTCCCTCATCGCCGGGGTGTGAGCAAGTACAGTGGAAAAAAAAGGGACATAACTGGTCTTTTAAGAAAATACCCAAAGCAAAGAGCTGTGAGACAACCTTTGCTCAACCTAGCATTTGTCAGCAAATGCTATTTAGGAGCACAGACATTCACCTCCTCTCGCCTGGGGCAAGTGTTAACCTTTAAATGCTGCCTTTCAGCTCCCTTCCCTTTCACTCACGTATTTTTTCCTCCTCCTGCTCCCCACTTGCCAAAATCTCTCGTGTTTCCCCAGCAAGAGCCTGTGGCTGTCACTGTGCTGCTGTGCTGTGACACACCGTGCCCAGAGCTGCTCCATCCACAGCCACCACCTCCATCCCTGCGCTGCAAAATCTCTTCTGCAAAAAAAATGGGCAGCAAAAATCTACTTGTGGCACCCAGGGCTTGGAAATCAGCCTCATTTCTTGCCATCTCTGGGCCAGATTTCCTGGGAAGGCAGATGGAGCTGAACCTTCCCAGGGGAGCTGGCCACAAGCATCCCCTTGACTGTCCCACTGTTACAGATTCTTGCACACTCAGAGCTGTCTCCCTGCTTGGAAGGTGTTTTTCCAGCTGCAGGAAAGACCTACCAGTGTGAAACCTCCCAGGGAAGTTTCTGAGGGAGAAACTTGTCCACACTGTTGCTTCTTGTCCCAGCTGCAAGGGCAAGAAAAAGAGTTCAAAAAGTGACCTGGGACAGGGGAAATGCAGTTCCCTCATTTCCAGGGAGCATCTCCTGGTTGTTTGTGGTGAGGGGAAATGGCCTTGCAGGGAGAAGGAGCATCAAGTGCCACACATTGTTTTAATATCCCTGATATCACATCACATCTTCACTCCATGCTGCACTCCCAGTGTTTTGGATCAGGGGGCTGAAGGCTGGACACTGGACGGAGGAAGATCCCTGCCTGCAGCACACGGGCACAGCCCAGGAATGCACATCCCAGTACCAGCTGGGCGTGGCTATTGGGAGCCCCAGCCTCAGTCTTGCAACCCCCAGAGCACCCCAGCCCAGAGAGGTGGATGTGCCTTTGCACATCCTTTACCCAATTTAAAGAAAAGCAGGATGAGGCTGAGCTGCCAGCACAGCTCCTCCAGCTGTGCCTCATCCTGCACCCTTTGGTGCAGCTCCCTTGGCCCAGGCTCATGGCCAGAGGCTACAACGAGGGGCTGAGCCCAGGGGAGGAGGAGCAGGTGCCTTGGGAAGGTGCAGAAAGGGAGGAGAATCTCTGAGATAAAGGGATTGTATCTGTATTGTGCAACTTCTTGCTCACAACCCACCACAATTTCCTGAGGGAGGACTGAAGGTGTGGAGGGAACTGTGAAACCCCCCCCAGGCAAGGAGGCATCGCTGTGGGTGCCCACAGCTCCTCATGCTCTGACTGCCTCACTCTGGGCACTCAGCTCCGTGTTTATTCACTTTAAAAAGGCAATAAGAGGCTTTTTTTTTATCAAAACCCTTTAAACTCCTGAAGTTGCAGCCTCTGCTTCAAAGGCATTAAGAACTGAAATAGGTTTTTTCTGATGAAAGATACTGTGACTCATTAAGAGTTTTCAACTGCTGCTCTAGTACCAAGTGCCCCAGAAAGTCAGGAGAGGAAGCTGCTTGTTCTCTCCTGGGGAGACTCAGCTTTTGTCACCAAGTGTCCCCAAAGACTCCCGAGTCCCTCTCAATGAAGCCCATCCCCAACTCTTTAGGATCTGGGTCAAAAAGATTATTAGAAACCTAAATAACTTAAATCTTCCAACCTAGTCCACATTTCACAGCCCCAGAGAGGGCAGAGCTTTAGTATTTGCAGCACAAATCCAGCTCAGCTTCTTTAGCTTTGGCAGCAGAGGCAGAACAGCACAGCCCTGGGAGTGGGACCTTGGCTTGGATTTAGGCTAAGAAATTAAACCCAACCCACTGAGTGTTTACAGGAGGTGAATTCCCCCCTTTCCCAGATGTCCAGGCTGTAGGTATGTGGTCAGTGAGATGCTCTGAGCACCATCTGCCTCCCCCACATCTCCCATCTCAGCCCCTCCTGCAGTGCAGCCACATCAATATCCTCTGCACCCTCAGTCCATCACCAGCACCCTCAGTCCATCACCAGCACCCTCAGAGCATCACCAGCACCCTCAGTCCATCACCAGCACTATCAAAGCATCACCAGCACCCTCAGAGCATCACCAGCACCCTCAGTCCATCACCAGCATCATCCAAGCACTGAGAAAATAGCATATTTTAAAGGAAATCTCCCAAATTCTACCCAGCTTGGTAGGGAGAGTCCTTGCTACCATAGCTGGGGGCTCAGGAGCCTCAAGCCCTGTGGTTGTGCTCCAGATATAATTAATCCTCTTGTGACAAACACGAGGCCACCCGGGACTCTGGAGCTGGTTTTGTGTTACTGTGCAGTTGTTCAGAACTTTGGGGCCACTGTGGGGCTCAAACAAGTCCCTCATTTCACCCCCACACACCTGGGGCACAAGCTGTGGGCAGATCATGCTTAATTTCACAGTGGTGTTTCACAGGATTATTTTCACAGGATAGTTTCTTCAAGGCACGAAATAAATAATGCAACAGCACTTCTATTCACGTCTGGATTTTGTGTTTTGCTGTTCCTTTCCCTCCTCATTTTCAAGCTTTTTTTATTCCCACTGCTTTCAAACGCTGAACAATTCAGGAAGATTATTTATGCCAGCAGGAAAAATGCTGAGACAATGAGGAAAATTGCCCTGGGTTAGACAAAATAAGAAAGTTTTGATATAACTTGTGAATTAATAGACCCAGGTCATACAGAGGATGAATCCGTGGTGCCCTCAGCCACTTCTCACATTCCCATTTGGTCCAGAAGAAGATTAAGAAAGACAGACAGTTACAGTAGGAATTAATCAAATAATCCCATCCAGCTCCTGGCAAAACATTCCCTAGAAAGGTTATTTTGTCCTGAACACCCCCTCCACCACCACATTTTCCAAGCAAATTACAGTAAAGAGATTCTCTCTCTTGTTTTGGTTACAGAAATAAATAGGTGCAACTTCAAATTTAAACCCTTGACATTTTGGGGGGTGGAGGGAGGGAAATGCTGACAACATGAAAACCATTATCAGCTCATGTGGCTTTCACCTGCCAGGGAGGAAAAAGAAAATTCCCTCAACAGCTGTAATTGCTGATGAGCAGGAAAACTGCCCAGGAGGGATTTCCCTGTCCTTTAGCTGGAGTGCAAAGAGTGCAGAGGCAGCACATCTGGAGCTGGGGGTGACCAGGAGGCCACATCTGGATTGCTGCATTGACATCCTGTGACTGAATTCCACAGGAAATATGGGGGGATCAAGAAAACCCTAATTTTTTTCCTCTGATCTCTTCCAGAGGCAGAACCTCCAGCAGCCAGAGCCATGGGTCTGTGTCACCACTGAATATTCAGGGTTATGGATGTGGAAACCCAGCAGAGGGGTCAGAGCAGGGGGAGGCTCAGGGCATGGAATCATAGAATCATGGAATATCCTGAGTTGTGACCTGCAAGAATCATCCAGTCCAACTCCTGCCCTGCCCAGGACACCCCAACAATCCAAACACTCCTTGTCCAAACCCTCCTGGAGCTCTGGCAGCCTTGGGGCCGTGCCCACTGCCTTGGGGAGCCTGGGCAGTGCCCCAGCACCCTCTGGGGGAAGAACCTTTCCATAATATCCATTCCAAAACTTCCCTGGCACGACTTCATGTCATTCCCTGAGGTCCTGTCACTGGTCACCATAGAGAGAAGATCCGGGAAGAAACCCAACATAGGAAGGGGTCTCAGATTCCTGACAAGCAGAGCCTCCTCTCCTGTGCTCAGTATCCCACCATCTCAGGCACAGATGTGGCTGACAGGGCTCTTCCCTCCTGTTTGGGGGGATATGGACACACAGGAACAACCACCAAGCTCCTCACACCTCTTGCCACAATGCAACTGGTTCATCTGCAAGCAAGAAATCCTCTGTCAGGCTTCTCCTTCCCCTCTCCCCCGGGGTGCAGATGACACCATGATCCAGCTGGACATCAAAAAAGCTGCATTTTGTTGGGCCAAAGCAGCACCTGCACATGGAAGGGTTGGAAGGGACCTTAAAGATGATCTAAATCCAACCCCCCTGCCATGGGCACCTGATACAGCCCTCCACTCGTTTCTAACCATTCCAGCTGTGCCCCAGATGTGAGGGAGGGGGTTGATCTCTGCAGGAACCAGTGCTGAGCCAGCCCCCAGAGCTCTGGATCCATGGAAAGAGAGGGATAGAACAGCAGCACAGGAATACCAGACAACTTCCAGGTAAGACCGGAGTTCTGGAGAATTTGCAGGATTTCCAGGAAGGCTTGGATCACACTTTAGTCCAAGCTGGTTGTTGCAGTCATCACTAAATGAAAGAGTTGGGCAGAAAGAAGCAGAAATAAAGACACCACAACCCTGAGTGATGTGTGAGAAGTGGAGCTCAGCACCCTGCTCTGCCATAGCCTGAAAATCAGGAAAAAGACCCTCCTCAGCAGGGCACTGGGACTGTGTCTGCCCCAGTGAGCCAGGGCTGCACCAGACACAAGGAGAAGTTGGGGTGGAAACACCTCTTGCTATAGGTTTGGGGGCCAAGTTTGAAGTTGGGGGCCTAGGTTGTGTTTAGGTGCAGGTTTTTCAGCTGTTGCTTTACCCCACCCAGCCCAAACACATCACAACTGGTATTTTCAATGCCTGAAAAGAACAAAAATAAGAACCAGGCAAGCTTGATTCATCCTGGAGTGTTGCTGTCTGAATAGTTTGTTTGAGGTTCCCTCTGATGTTTCAGCACTGCCCAGGTATGAGTAACACTGAGCCCCAGAAAGGAGAGCTTGTGGCCTTCAGAGGAACTGATATGAGAAACCTGGTTGAAGAGGAATAACTCAGTGTGTTCACACTTCTTCAGTTGCATTTACAACATCATTTCTACAGGTTAATGTAAAAGAAATCTTTCTTTTTTCTCTTTTTTTTTTTTTTCTGCACAGAAATATGAATTTAAAAGACTGAGAATCTGATAAGAGAAAGATGGAAGCTGGAAGGTAGTACATAAATATTGACCTCTGTACCCAAGACATTTCTAATAATCACTTCATCTTAACACATTTTTGCACGTTGTTGCACATAGACAAGGAT
Source organism: Lepidothrix coronata (assembly GCF_001604755.1). Classification (NCBI taxonomy): domain Eukaryota; kingdom Metazoa; phylum Chordata; class Aves; order Passeriformes; family Pipridae; genus Lepidothrix; species Lepidothrix coronata. The sequence goes on along the minus strand of NW_016690516.1, from coordinate 77,849 downwards.
ATTTTTTGGTGGGATAAGGAATTTAGACAGAAACTCGCCGTGTTTTGCATTAAAAGGAGTTAAAGTGCATGATCTGCTTTATCTTTTGCAAGTCAAAGGGTGGAGCTGCAGTTCAGGTGACACAGGAGGCTGAAGGGCACCCCAGATGTTGGCCAGTGGGTGTCTCAAGATCATTTCTCCAGCTGTGCTTCAGCCTGACCTTGCAGTGAAGGATGGACAGAACTCACAGGCATTTTGAAGTTTATCCTCCCTAAATCCCCCTGGGATAAATCAGGCCAAGAAGCCCATGGCCATGCACATCTCCACCACAGGACTTAGTCCCTGGAAACCCAAAACCACAGGCACCAAAACACTGTCTTGTGCAAGTTACTGTGCACTCAGCTCTCACCAAGGTGCTGATCACCACCTTTTGCCTGTTCCAGTAACAGAGACGTAGGTGGGCATGAAAATCCTGCCTGGTTTCCTGGTGGTATTTTACAAACAGTCTCCAACACCCTTCCTGTTAAAACCAGTTTTTCTAAACACTTTTCCAAGCTTTCACAGATGGTGCCCAAACAGCCCTGGGGTAACTGAGCCAAGAGCTTGCAGAGTTGGTGAGATGTGCAAAGCACAGGCAGGGGATTTATAGGGGCTGCAGGAGAGCGTGCGAAGAAGGCACCTGGATATAAAGATAAGGGTGAAGTTCAGCAGGAAAGAAATAGGGGTGTGATCCAGCAGCTCAGAGCAGAGCAGATCACACGAGGATAAGGCCAGAATGAGATAAGAGGTAGAAATGCTCTTGCTGCCTGTGGTCACTCAACCCAACCCCACAGGATCTCTCTGCTGGAAACAACAAAACCCAGCCCCAGCTCCAGTGTCCACAAGCTCTGACTCCCCAGAAGGGTTGGACCATCACCTTCCCGCTGCAAACAGCCCCCCAGGCACCAGGAATCACCTCCAGACTGGGATTTGGAAAGAAACCCAACCCTCTGCCCTCAAAGGATTTCGAAGCAGCTCCACCTGGCCGAGCTGCACTCCAGGCCCTGATCCTGCTGAGCTCACCTGGGATTTCTCATAGTGGAAACACCAACAAAGAACATGCTGATTATTTTGTTTTCCACTAAAAGATCAACCCTCTTATCTAGAAATAATCTAGGATTCACATAAGATTAAACTGGAAGGCTCTTATAGGATGGGAGAAGGGAAACTCAACTTGAGGCTGAGAAACATTATTTAAAGAACATCTGACCCAACAATGTAAGAAATGCCACTGTACTAAAAACACAGCAGTTTAACAACAACCCTTTCCCCAAACCAAATTCAGGTGTGAAATTAGAATAATTACTTAAATTTAATACTTATTCATGGTTAGCCCTGTACATGAGCATTGCAGGACAAAAACAAAAGCTGCATGAAAACCAATCATTTCTTCCATTGAAGACACTACTTTTTCACTTCCATTTACAGCCATAGCAGTAAATTCTTCATGAGAGCCCTTGACTTTTAGGCTGCTCAAAATCAGAGAAATTTAGAGGCAAATGCCAAAAAGTATCCCCAGTTCAGCCTCCCAGCTCCCTGACAAGTGTTAAAATCCCCTGGTCTCCTGTGTGGGTGGGGGACACGATGCAGTTCCTTTCACAGATGATTAACACTGATAATTGTATATAGTTTGGAATTTTCCCTCCTAATTATTTTATAATTAAGGAAATATAACCAAGATTCAATTTAAAACAGATTTTTGGAGCAGCATTGCCCTTACAGGTGCAACCAGGAGCTCCACAGTCTGTCACAGGGTCCTCTGAGTGCAGCATCTCTTTCCAGAAGTCATTGCTAACTTTTCCTCCATCAGTAATGATTCAGTTTGGGTCCTAAGCCTGAGCTAAAGGTCATCATTAACTCATGCTCTTAAGGGAAGCCTCTGTAGTCATTTCTCTGCCTAATACTGCAAAGTGTGACAAACAGAGCCTGAAAGGTGTGAGATTTGTCAGGGGGTTTTGGAGTTCATCAGGTGACAGAGAAATTTCCTTTTCAGAGGCACAGGGATGGAGGAGCATTCGGATCAGACTTTGCCTCCATCCAGCTTGTGTCCAAAGCTGGTGGATGCTTTCCAAAAACCTGTGAGAGCAGCAGCTGAGCTGAGCCTGCTGAGCTTTGGGGTGTCCTGACCTAAAGTCTCACCACTGCTCAGACTAATCCTCCCTGAAATACTGCTTTGTCCTCATTTATATCCATGTTACCACCCCATCCTGTGGCAATAATTTGCCTGGTTTAACCACATGCTGCATAAATAAAGTACATTCTTTGGCTTTTTTTCTTAAAGCCTCTGCCCACTTTCACTCGTTCTGCGTTGTGGAAACCAGTGAGCAATTTTCCCCTGCTCAGGTTCTGCAGTTCTCCCATTGATGTATATTTAGATACCTGTAACATGTCCCTTTCTTCTTCCCATTCTGGTAGACAGATTAAAAAATACTAGAACAGTTTTCCAAAGTGATACAAACAAGAAATATTTTCTTTGTCTTCCCCTCTTGAAACACACAGAGGTTTTTTTCTTATATAACACTCAGCCCAGTAATAACCAGCTTGAAAACTATATGAGATTACTTTGGAACAAGACTAGTTAAAGAATTAACTTCGAAGCCTGAGCAGGAGCAGAAACAGCTCAGCTCCCTTCCAGGCAAGGCTCACAGCCACCATCACCTGAAACAATCAGTACAATAAGGACTCTTCTCTGACGATTTTACTAAATGTGGGATTTGGGGATGGGAGAATGGATAGAGATGGCTGGATCTCCCCCAGGTAGGAAACTCTTCAGGACAAGGAAAAGTTCAGGTGTGGAGGGAGAGGAAACACCCTCCCCTGTGGATGTCCTCCAGGTGAGTGGCCCTGGAGGAGAGGAAAAGCCAAACCTGGAGCAAGAGAAAGAGTGGAAAAGGTTTGTAAGGAGGTGTGAGCTGAGCCAGGTGTGGGGCCAGGGCTGGCTCATTCCATAGCCTTTCCTCCTCTCCTGCTGCTTTTCCTGCTGCTGTTCCACCCTTCTTCTCCCTCTACGAGGGCCCAACAGCTCCCACTGCCATGAACCCCAGCTCCAAACCATGTTTGGCCCTTGGTTTGTGCAACAGCAGGGACACAGCAAACAGGAAATCTTACTCACTGCTGCATCATTTTCAGACCAACTCTGCCTGCTCCCCACAAAAATGCACCTTTGGGCACCTGCAAGTTGAAATCTCTCAGGGCTGGCTCTCCCTGGGCCCCAGGCAGCAGGTACAGTAGGGTTAGGAGGGACAGCAGGATTAGGATGTAGAGCAGAGTTAGGATGTGCAGCAGGATTAGGGGGTACAGTAAGATTGGGGGTACAGCAGGATTAGGATGTACACAGGATTAGGAGGTGGAGCAGGATTAGGGGGTACAGCAGGATTAGGGGGTACAGCAGGATTAGGGGGTACAGCAGGATTAAAAAATACAGCAGGATTAGGAGGTACAGCAGGATTAGGGGGTGCAGCAGGATTAGGAAATACAGCAGGATTAGGATGTACACAGGATTAGGAGGTACAGTAGGATTAGGAGGTACAGCAGATTCTGGGGGCCACCCTTTCCCTGCAAACACCAAACCCACCCTCCAGAGCAGGCTGAGCTCCCTCACACCCACTTGCTGCCCCCTGAAACATTTGCAGCACACGGAGCCTGCCCTGCCCAGTCCTGAGAAAAACTGGTCCTTTTCTCAGGCAGGGGGCAAACCCATTTATGGGCAGAGGAATCAGGAAGGTGTGTGTGCCCCACAGCTCACTTCATCTGTGCCCTGTGCTGCTGCTGAGCAGGGCTTGGCTCCACAGGGTGGGTTTCTCACACTGGCTGTTCCTGAGGAGGGAATTTCCGAGTGGATACAATCCCAACAGACAGGCCAGGACACCGTTTGCAGCTCGTGGAAACAGTTTTATTAGGCACATGTTGATATGTCCCCAGCCCAGGTGACCCTTTGAACAGCCCTGCCCAGCCCCGAGAAAAGCTGGTCCCGCTGTGAGGGGGATGAGCAAGAGGTGGGAGGAGGCAAAACACTTTCTGAGCCCCCTTTTTGCTGTGGGCTGTCCCTCCCAGCTCTGAGGGGAAGAGGGGACAGAGGGAATGAGCCAGGAAATGGAACCACTTGTGGTTTCTTTTCATCTGAAAGCATCACTACGTGGAGTTTCACACCTGAGGAGCTGTTGCCATGCTCTGGTTTCCCCTCATGGCACTGGGTACAGCAGAGTTGCCCCCTCATGCCCTGGCAACCTCGAGCCCGAAGCTCTGCCCATTCCTCTGCACCCATCTCAGCACAGAAATGGGGGAGATGGACAGGCATAGAACCATAGAATATCCTGAGTTGGAAGGGACCCACAAGGACCATCCAGTCCAACTCCTGGCCCTGCACAGACACCCCAACAATCCCACCCTGTCCCTCAGAGCGTTGTCCAAACGCTCCTGGAGCTCTGGCAACCTTGGGGCCGTGCCCACTGCCCTGGGGAGCCTGGGCAGTGCCCCAGCACCATCTACTTATCTTCTGAAATGAATCCCCAACTAAATTAGAGGGTGTTAGAGGTTCAACAGTTTTTTATTGTAGAATTAGAGTTAGTGCCTGTGTGCTACTGTGGTATTTCATAGTCTTTTTTATTTCTTCCAATGTTGAGCCAAAAGAAGTCCTGAAATATTATACCATTGCTTGAAAAATATTTGTCTTGTAGCCTCAGAATATCTAATTGTTTTTTAGTAAACACTGAAAAATGTCTTCTGAAGGGGAAGGGGAGGAAATGAGGATATTTAGAAAGCTCCAGTGTCTGTTTTATAGATGTTGTGATACTTTTTAAAAGGTTTGCTGTCTTCTGTCCTAAAATTGCAGCTTCTTGCTCATGAGAACCTGTTCAGTTTTAGTATTTTAGGAACTGTCCTGCCTGTGTGTAAAGGGAAGCTTCTTAAATATATCACCTTCCCTAAAATATCTAAAACATAGATAAAACAATCAAAGATGATGGATGTTTCATCCAGTAACAAAGTCAGAAGGGTTGGTCCTTGTGGGATATCCCTACAAACAATGGTGAGCTGTGTGAGAGCCCCACCCCACCCCACCAGCAGTGTGGGGCTGCAGGAGGACTCTGGGGTGAAGAAATGAGGGTCCTGCTGTGAGAACGGAGACACAGACGTGGGGTAAACACATTTATGGGCAGAGGAATCAGGAAGGTGTCAGGACTCGCTCCAGACACAAAAGGAATAGGACAGTCCTGTGAGCAGCACAACTGGTGAAGACTCCCAGGATCTGAGTTCCCGGTGTCATCTCTGGTTTCCTTTAGGGCTGAGCAGACAGTGCAGCTTTTCTGTTATTAGGAACACTGTAGATTGCATGAAAATGTGTGGTTGGGGCAGAGGAGAACAGTTTGGAGTTGCTTATTCACTTTGAGATGTCTTCCATCAGGCTGGGGTGATGGAATCATCGGGTTGGGCTGTGTTTGTCCATCATGTCAAAAAATGTTTGGACACAGCACCATCCAAACTACATCAGCCTCCTTTCCTTGGGAAAAAAAAGACAAAGCATGAAAGAACTGAGGATAAGAAGTTATAGCTATGCCTGGAATGTATCCCTGAGAATTATCTTTGGCTGGAAAACTGAGGTGGCTGAGGAACAGCATCAAGTAGGCTCTAGAACCTTCTGCAAGGCTGCTGCTCACTGAGGCTTCCCCAAAGGCTTTCCTGAGGTTTTCCCAAAGGCAAAGCAGTCAGGATGGACAGGGAGAACATCCCTGCAGATATAGGAGTACATACACTATGTGCAACATTTGCGTAGGTAAAAGTTGCCTGTGTTTTCTAAGGGAAATTCCCAAATATAAAAAGCTCACTTTTAAAATGTCTTATATAAAAAGCAAGAAGCTAAAGTAAAATATTTTTTGCATTTCAATTTAAAAAAAAGTAGAAAATTTAGTATTTCAAAATAACTGTTGCAAATATAAATGAAACTATATTCTGGACCACACTGTGTATGGTCACAGAGAAAGAGTTCATTGTCTCTGAAGATAAATTATGATAAACTGTGAATAAAGTGGACAAGGTCCTGCTCTCCTTTCATGCCAGTGTAAATCCATAATCACAGAGTCACTATGCCATTTTATTTTCTCCAGGGGTCTGAAGCTGTTTCCATCAATATTTTCCCATGTTGAGCAATCAAGAGTTGAGGCACAACCTTGAAGATGAAGGTGATGATGAAGCAAAGATGATTACAAGGGTTGCCACCCCAAGCACCTGCGATTGTGTTACATGGTGTGGGAACCACCTCCACTGTCTTGGCACCTTCCTGCCCCTTCACACCTCCCACTTGAGCTTGTTGTGTCAGCAGAGCAGCCGGGTGGTACTCGGGGACTGCAGGGTCTGACAGTCTCACCCAGCAAGAGGAACCCCATGGCCAGCTGCGCTTGAGCTGTAGTGGAGCAGCCCAGGCATAGAAACCCCCCTGGCATTTCTGCAGAGCAGGAAAAATCACATCCCTCTTTGAAGAATAAGACATTCCCCTCCCACCCCACCCTTCCAAACCCTTCATGTCTTTCCAAAGTCTTGCACTGGCCTCGTGATGGGTCATTCCTCTGCTGCCTCAGTGGGAGTCCAGGCCACCCTCCTCCAAACTGCTGAGGGCTTTGGTCTTAATCCTGAGCTTGTGAGGGAGGGCGGCGTGGCTTCGGCCCTTCAGGTGATCCTCAGAAGGGCATGGCAGGCTGCAGGGGGACAGAGGAGAAGTCTTGGGCACTTGTTGCTCATCATCTTCGTCTGACACAGTGATGCTGCTTTCTTTGCTCACCTCGGTGGCACTGGGGGAAGGGCACAACAGGCAGGAGCTGCCCGACCAAGGCCAAGGGAAGGGGTATTTATCTGGCCAGTGGTAGTTGAGGAATGGAGAGCCCAAGGATGCTTCAAGACTTTTTGGCTGCTGGAGGCCCGGTGTGTCCATGGGAAGCAGCTTCGAGTCACAGCCCAGGATGTTTCTGGGTGGGCCAAAGGTTTTGCAGGAGAAGTCAGCCGGTTCCACCACCCTGGGCATGAAGCTCTTCCGCACAGGGAAGCAGGACTCTGCCACCAAGGGCTCCAGCCCACGGAGCGGGGAGGTGGCCCTGTGCCCTCTGAGGTAGATCCCGAGGGGGCGGCCCTGGTAGGAGGTGGTGTCCGGGCTGATGAGCCCGAAACGCAGCTTGAGGGAGAGCAGCTCCATCCTGAGCACGGCATTCTCCTTGCTGAGGGTGGCCAGCTGGGTCTCCATGGCCACGTCGTTGAGGCGCCGCTTCTCCCGCGAGCGCTTGGCGGCCTCGTTGTTCTTGCGCCGCTTCTCCCAGTACATGTTGTCCTTCTTCTCATCGGGCATGAACTCCCGCTTGCGCCGGGAGGCACCACCGGCCTTGCCTAGCAGGAGCTGGGCCTTGTTGGGCTGGAGAGTCAGCTCAGTGACGGAGCTCAGTGGGGCCAGGAAGTTCTCCATGGTGGTGAATGCGGCCGGGGCTCTGCCAGGGTTGGAACACAAAGATGGTACCACTAAAGGGTCACAGAGTCATGAAAATGTTGAGTTGGAAGGGACTCACAAGGATCATGAGTCCAACCCTCAGCCCTGCCCAGACACCCCAACAATCCCACCCTGTCCCTCAGAGCGTTGTCCAAACGCTCCTGGAGCTCTGGCAGCCTTGGGGCCGTGCCCACTGCCCTGGGGAGCCTGGGCAGTGCCCCAGCAC
>NW_016690516.1:0-67645 GCF_001604755.1 Lepidothrix coronata | reverse complement strand
TGCTCCAAGCCCCGTCCAACCTGGCCTTGGACACTTCCAGGGCTGGGGCAGCCACAGCTTCTCTGGGCAACCTGTGCCAGGGCCTCCCCACCCTCACAGCCAACAATTTCTTCCAAATATCTAATCTGAACCTCCTTTCTGTCAGTTTAAAGCTCTTCCTGAAAATCAGATCCCTTTTTAAGGTATCCCAAGACAGCACCCAACAAATGGGGCAGAAAAATCAAAGTGTGAGGATGGATGTGAAGGAGTTCCACCCCACACACACAGTTACACACACCCTGTACAGCAGAAATGTCAACACCGAGCCGAAAACTGCTGTAGAAGCTCTTTGATTAAATATTCTGCTGATTGCAGATGAAATATCAGCTATTTATTTATGCAGATTTAGAGACCTTCAGAACCGGCAGGTTGTCATCAACAGTGATCTCTGCACAACCTAGACCTGCAAAACAGACAAATCTACATTTCTTCACCCTCTCAGTTTGCTCAGCGTGACCAGAGTTTTGTTCTGGTTTAAATCAGGACAAGTCCCACGCAAGTATTCTCTGTCCAAATCAGTGGGATTTTGTAATTAAATACATTTATTTAAATTTATCGACTGTCCTCAAAGAGTAAGTAAAGGTTTTGAGTGTAACCAAAACAAAGAATGTCCTTTAGCACAAAGAAGTTTGGGGCAATTCCTTTAGCTTTCAATCAAAATTTCTTCTGAGCTCAAAGCATCAAAAGGAGAATTTCAGCAAGTGTACTTGTGGTTTCTCACAGCGTCAAGAGGCAGAAATACAGGTTTTTTTTCAAGGCTTCCTCACTTACAAGGAAAGTTTCAGGTTAGGATGTGACATGGCTTGTTTGTCGAATGAGTCAAGGATCAACAGGCGGCTTTTTCTCTGTGTAAACTCGTCACCCAAAGTAGACAAAACGGCTTGTTTTCTCCCTGTCCTTCTCTTTCTCCTGGTGCTATAAGGAGATCCTATAAGAAGTTTCAAGGTCATTGCACCCAGTATTCCCTGTCCAGTAGAGCTGGGAAGCTTGGGAAATAAAAGGGACCCAAAAGAGGCATTTGTGAGACAGAACAGGAAGTCACAACGAACCTGAACGATGAACCTTCCAGAAAACTCATTTTGTTTAACCTTTCCCACATTTGCTCAATCCCTCACACTCAAACTGGCTGTGCCAAGGTGAAATTTCCTTCGGACCTCAACACTTGCAGCAAATGGAAGGGAAACAGTGAGAAGTGAGAGTTGAGCCCAGGGAGCCAAACCAGACGGAGGACACAGCTCTTCTGGGTTGGAGGGGGGAAGGTCTGGGAGGAGGTTGGGTGTGGAGTGGGAGGCAAGAGAAGTTCTTATCCGAGGCAGGATCTGGCCTTTTAAGGTCAAGGAATGAAGGCTTAGCTGGGCCAGTATGTGAAAGCATCAAGGCTTAGGCCACAGAGTCTAAACTCTACCTGTTATTTATATCTGCAGCCCACAAACTCACACCTATGCCCACACGACGAGTGTCTCGGGGCTCTTCTCGAGCGCAGCCTCCAGCAGTCGAGTGCACAAAGTGACATTCAGCCCGTGCCCACAGGGCTGCTGGAGACATTAATATCAGCAATGACAGCAGAACATTTTGGCCGAGGGCATTATGCAACCAGTGCTCTCTAAAGGTGCTTTGGTATCCGTTGCTCCTGTGGCCAAAAAGTGAAAGACATTCACCACCATCCTGGCAGAACACGGGCTGTGTTCTGTGTCCTCTGCACCCCCAATGGAGAGGTGGGGTGATGAATGCTGGGAAATGATGGCATTCCTTCATTTTTCACTTCTGATTTGCACTAAATCTACTGGATCTGGTCAGACAGAGCATCTCTCTGAAGCTCTGCTTCTCTGGGGAGCAGACTTGGAGCTTTTCCAGCCTCTCGCATTTCTGAGCAGGTAGAAAGCAAGTCACATTTTTTTATATAAAGACTGTTAAATACATGAAAATACACAATAAAATTATCCTTATCACCTCTACAATGCATCTGATCAGCTGTGAAGGGCTAAATGTGCAATGTCCTGGTTGAATGTGCACCTCCGTGGCAGTGAGGACGTGCTGGACTGAGGGGTTTGTACCTGCTCTTCATCTGCCTTGTCAAAATATCCTCATTTCTGCTAAAACTATTTCCTTGCACTGACAGAGGACCATCTTAGGGCTCAGCCTTCAGTGAGTTGTTCAAACTTATCTCCCTTTCTTTCCTTATCTCCCCTCTGAGCAGCAGATAGGAGCAGACTGATGAATTGTGCTTTCCAGCAGGTTGTGCCGAACCCTCCAGAAAAGACTTATCTCTCACAGGAACTGATTCATTGCAGATCTCTGAGTTGATACACACTTTTCTTTAATCAAACCACACAGAAAACAGCAGGTGAACCTCCCTTTTCTCTGAGTGTGTCAAGCCCTTGACCCTCAGATTATTCTTTTTTCCAGGGATGGAGTCAAATTAAAACAGATCCTGCAAAGGGCCACCAGAACAGCTGCAGATTCAGAACAGTTTCTCTAAACAGAAAGGTTACCTCAATATTTCTCATGAATAAAGAACACGAGCTGGAATTATCAGGCAGTGGATTTCAAAGGAGCAAAGGGAAGCACATCTTCTCTCTAAAATTTGGAGTTCATTGCCTCAGGATAACGAAGACAATTAAAATTTGTCTACAATACAAATAGAATTTAAAATAAAATAAAATGTAGATAACTAAAAGGAAATGACAAGGGAATATCAGGCAAAAGATCAGGTCATGTGGGCAACCAGCCAGGGTCCACACACCACACAGCAAGAGGGTTCTTGATGCTCCATAACTGAACCACAGTCATGGGTTTTACCTTTTCTTTGCATCAGAAGACAGGATGAAGTGGATTGTCATAATGTAGTGAATATCTGTATTTTATTATTCTCAATTTGCTATTTTTAATGTATGACTCTAAATTTTACTGCCTCTCACTATGGCTTCGCTTTCTATAAGTTGCAAAATCATTCTTAGATCTTCACATCTGTTTATTTGCCCCTATGTATATCACAAATTCATATCTACAACCATTGATAATGATTTGCAGTTTGAAGCCTTGATTAAAAACACAGCTGAGAGGAGAATTCATCACTAAAATCTCAAGAATGAAAATCCAAGCATAAATCTGCATATATTTAAATTAAGTAGGGAAGCCAATGTAGTATAAAAGGGCACAGAGTGACTTGGCAGATCTTCCCTGTGTTGGGCATTTCTGTTCTTCACTCTGAAGTGCAAATGGGTGATTTGCTGTGATATTCCCATGCCAGAATCATAGAATATCTCAAGTTGAAAGGGATCCATAAGGATCATCAACTTCTCCTTGCAAGACTCCCTAAAACTAAACCACATGCTCAGACTGCAGGACATATATTGTGTTTGAATCCAATATAAATTGAATATACTGTAAATTTGATTTTTGATATAACTTGTATATTTGTTTTTCAATATAACTTGTACCCTTGAATTTCAATATATTTGATTTCCAATATAACTTTAAACAACAAAAGGGAAGGAAGTTTCCCATTATTTTTCATAAAAGACATAATTCCATTATGAAATTCCCTCCCCTACAGGCAATTTTTGGATCAAATTTTCATTCCCAGTTTCCTGATCACACTCAGTTCAGCATCCATGTATATAAGAGCCTTTGTTTACCTGCCTTTGTTGAGCTGGGAAGAGAATTTAGAATTTAGCATTTAGAGCACAAAGTTTGAGCCAAGCTGTCCTTGCTTTACACTAATTTAAAGGAGCTTGAGAGCTGCCTATTTTTCACTCTTGAATTAGTTCTAATATTAATTCTAGTTATTTTCACTCTTAAATTAGTTCACCCTGAACTAAATCAGAACTCAGCTGTTCATCTCAAGCTCCTCCAGCACATCAATGTCTGACCCACACGAGTTAAGAATTTACGCTCATAAAATGAGACAATGATTTTACAACAGAAACCTCTGAAAACTTCTCCCAGGGACACTGCACTGTACAAACAAGTTTTGATCCTTGGTGCTGCTTCTTCGTCTCAGTAATAAGAAAAAAAATTAAACCTGTGGTTTGGTGGTATCTGAGAGAACTCTCTAAACCTCCTGGTCTGTTCAAGATAAAAGGGCTTCATTCTAATTACTCACATTCCTGAGTATTTCATGTTCACACTAAAGCAGTGGTTAACAGGAGCTGTTGAGGAACAGCTCTTACTCACTTCTTGTGTCTCAGTGGGAAATAACGTGGTCTAGTGATGAAAGGAGGCAGAAAAGGAGAAAACACAGCAGAACCCGATGAACTCAGGGCCAACAACTTCTGTGGCAGCTCCTGGTGGAAGAATCGCTCTTGCTGCGAAGCTTTAAACTCAAATTCAAACCAAAACTGACTCAGACACAGCCCCACCATGCCAAAGTCACAGTTTGCTGCGTGTCTGTTTTGAAAACACCAAATGTTGGCTCAAAGCGACGAATGTTGCTGCAAGTCTGTCAGTGCATCTCAGAATTTCAAACCCAAGGATTTTCACCACCAGCTTTTCTAAAATCTGGTCTCCACTGAAACTTTGCACTTGTTTAGGCACTTGTTTGTAAGTTCAGGCTCAAGAACCCATAAGGATTCTCTGGAGTGGATTATTCTTGAAACCTGGCCATAATCACAGATGCTGAACTCCCCAAAATCACATTTTTCTCTACAGATTCCTGGTCTGAAGGACATATTGAACTCAAAGATATTAAATCACTGTCTGTGCAACTTATTCACAATGGGTGGTTTGTTTGGGAGTTTGGGAGGATTAATTTTGTCTCTTGGTCTTGAGGTAGAGACTTCAAACCATGGAAACCTACCCAAAATTACCAAACCAGCAGCAGCAAAAGTGCTGCATGAGCCCTCCTTGATCCCTCAGTCCTTGTGGCCAGAGCCACAGCCCTGAGGCTGCACTCTCATGGTAACAAGCCTCAAAACCAGCTCAGATATTACTCAGGTTGGAACAAACTGACCTCTAAACTTTCCTGTGGGTCTACAAAGACCGTAAGATGGAAACGTATTGCAAAGCCCTAAAACCCCCCACCTCACTAATGATCTTTGACCAACTTTCACATTTCTTGGTCTGCAAATGCTTCAGTGAGTGGTGCTGCTGAAGAATCTCAAAATAATGAAGTCTTCATGGTATTTGCTTCTCTTAACTTGCCTCTGCACCCAAGAAATCTGAACCCCTTCCCACTGTAGCTCAGTATAAGGTACTTCATAGATGTGGGGGTTTTTTCCTCTGGGAAAGGACTTTAAAGAAATCCTTTTTCTTCCTCTGCTTTGTTTCATAGTTTGGGTTGAAAGTCTTGACTTTTGGGCAGACTCTGCTTGACAGGGACAGTTTAGTTCAATTCTGAAATAGTGCAACTGGGGACTCAAGGCTTTCAGCTCAAAACTGAAACCAGCTCTGGGGTTCTCAGCTCAGGAAGGACACGGAGTTGTTGGAGCAAGTCCAGAGGAGGCACCGAGATGGTCAGAGGGCTGGAGCAGCTCTGCTGGGAGGAAAGGCTGAGAGAGCTGGGATTGTTCAGCTGGAGAAGAGAAGCTTTGGGGTGATCTGATTGTGGCCTTGCAGGGCCTGAAGGGGCCAACAAGGAAGATGGAGAGAGACTATTTCCAAGGGTCTGAAGGGACAGAACAAGGGGGAATGGCTTCAAACTGAAAGAGAGTGGGTCCAGATTAGATATTTGGAAGAAACTGTTCCCTGTGAGCATGGGGAGGCCCTGGCACAGGTTTCCCAGAGCAGCTGTGGCTGCCCCATCCCTAGAAGTCCAAGGCCAGGCTGGACGGGGCTTGAGCAACCTGGGCTAGTGGGAGGTGTCCCTGCCCATGGCAGGGGGTGGAACAAGATGACCTTTAAGGTCCCTTCCAACCCAAACCATCCTGGGATTCTATGAAAATGCAAACCAATCAACATCTTAGTATTTTCATATAATTTTTGGTCTTTTTTTTAAAACAACTAAAACTTTCCTTGGAATGCTAATTGTGCCTGAAAAACAGTCTGGATACTCCTAAGTATTTTCCAAACATTTTTAGCTATTCCTTTAGTTTGAGCACCTTATGATGGGCCCTGCTCCAGGAACATAGAACATGAATAACCCAAATATTCTTCTTCCCTTTGCCATTTCTTCTCTGCATGACACAGGGCAGCACAGGGGTATCTGAGGTGTTTCGTTCAGACCCAACGATGCTGAGACAGACTGGAATTCCCCAGGCTCACTAATGCCTACAAACCCAACTTGGCACTGCTGCCACCATCGAGTACTGAAGCTGCCTCACTGAGACCACAGTCACAGTGCACAGATTGCAGGAGCAGCCCCTCTGTATCAGACCTGTGTCCTACCATTCACAATAAAGCAGTAAATAACATATTTATGCCACACAGCAGCACAGAGGGAAGGCACAAACCCCTTAATTCCCGCGCGAGGACGTTTGAAGCGGCGCTTTCACTGACAAGAACCAGGAAGGCGTGGCTGCATTTACCTTGGTGGACCTGCAGGAAGCCTTTTCCAGTCACTGGATCTTCGCTCTCACAACTGATGGGAGAAGAGGAGAGCAGGCCCAGGAGCTCACAAGGCTGGTTGAAGGAGCAGTGGGATGATCGTGTGCGACGTGCAGGATGTGCAGCCCTGCATCCGCTCTCCACCTCTCTCTGCCTACCCAGAGGAATGGAAAATTCCATCTGCTTCATACTGAATGTGACAAAAACTGCTGTCACAATAGGGTTTTTTTTAAAGTAAAGATTGATTCATAGAGATAAAGCTCATAATTATCTGAAGGTTACCCCACAAGTTACGGTGATGCCTCGTCATGAGGAAGAAGTGAGAGGCGGCCAAGACCCAAAGGTAAGTCCCTTCCTCTCCACAGGTCACGAATGTCATTGCAGGCTATGATGGGGCCTAAATTTAAATTTAACATTCAGCAGAAGCTTAATTTTAAAAATTAAGCTGAGGCTGAGAGCTGAGGCAAGGCCAGAAACACTGGCTTAAGCAAGATCTGCCGCTGGCATTTGCAAGTCAGTGGCTTTCTGTCCTGGAAATTAGAAGTCAAGAACCACCAGGAAAGTATTGAACACATTTCTGATCTTTCATAGGTTCAATCATCTGTGGTCACTAGGTCTTCAGGGCGCATAAAATCCCTGTTTTAAAAATGGAATGGGATCACTTGCAAATGACCAAACCCCTGCTCTGCAGCAGCTGCAAAGACACCCCAGTCACCAAGTCTGTGACAACACCTCAAGAGGAAAAGCAAAACAAATCCTGGTAAAAACAAGGACTTCCCCTCCATTTTCAAAATCCAACACCAGGAAGCACAACCTTCTCCTATATTTGATATTCCCGATTCCTTTCTTCATCTTTTCACGTATCCGTTTCAAAATGCCCAACCCAACATAATTTCCTCAGCCAGTAAAACTTCCAGGACCTGTTCCATCCTCATTATCCTGCTCCTTGGGCAGTTACAGCAGCAGCTGCAAATTATTCCTCATTTACAAAACTGAATGAGGCCCTTAACTCATGGCTGAGCCACAGAGACACACAGAGGCAGTAAATCCCACGGGATTTTTCTTATCCAGCAGTGCTGGCATCCAGATTCTAACCCTAAGAAATTATTCTGTTTTAAATACACAAACTTAAAGCAAGTCCAGCTGTCTCCTTCTCCCAGTCTTTCCTGCTCCTACCTACAGCACAAGCACTTCCAGAAGGGCTGATCACAAGGTCCCATTTACAGAAGTTTCTTGAAGAACCAAAATAAAACTGATCCTACTTTTGCCCTCCTGTTTTGGGCCATTCACAATGAGATGTGTAGAAATATTTAGCAGATTAGCAGTGGAGTTTATTGAGGATCACAAATTTCTGCATGTGGCATCTTTCCCATCATTTCATGATGTTTGCAGGTTGTCCAGAGCAGCTGTGGCTGCCCCAGCCCTAGAAGTGTCCAAGGTCAGGCTGGACAGGGCTTGGAGCAACCTGGGCTGGTGGAAGGTGTCTCTGCCCATGGCAGAGGGTGGGACTGGATGAGCTTTAAGGTCCCTTCCAACCCCAACCATTCTATGATTCCGTGATCGTTTTCTGGCAGGAACACTCCCATCCTTGTGTTCTTTTGCAGAAATCCTGTCATGGGATCTGAAGTTCTCTAAAAGCTTTCTCTGTGCTCCTTAAAGGAAGTAAGTCTTGTTACGGGCTCGTCTTGAAGGCCACCAGGCCTCCTCCATCACCCGCCCGTGCCAAGGGCACTCTCGACCCAGCCTGATCACCTCCCTCATTCATTAATTACTAATATCAAGATTTTCTGTCAGAGGTTTCCCTTTCACTGTGTTATCACAGGAAATAAATGAAACTTCTGAAGACTTTTCGGGCAGTCACCTCTGCTGAGTTTCTATAACACACACAACCCGTGACAACCCACGAAAGGTGAAACTGCTCATTTCCACCCGAAATCATGGAGTTCCTCTGTGCCCCAAGCACCAGGGTGCTTATCAGTCCTTCATCAGTCTCAGAATACTGCTGGGGAACTGAAGTGAGGGCTCTAAATTAGGGGTTGGGTTTTGTCTGAAACTGCACTCGAGCCAAATCTGGAGTGACTCCACTAGTGCTGCACAGCCATCCCAGCAGCAGAAATCAGCAGCCAAGCTTTAATAACCTTTACAGAAACCAGCAAAAACCAATTAACTCTCCCTTGCATCCCTTGGGTTATTCTGTGCAATATTAGAATTAATATTAATATTCACAGTGCACTGTCACAAAATGGAAGAAGTGGGAGTTTCTTGACTCCATAAGAAAATAAAGATACTGTTCCTTCTCAAAACACAAAGCCAAATTCTGATGTTAACTGCACCTTACCTGACTTATTTCTGTTATTATTGATCCTATTGCTATATATATTGCTATTATCTCACTTTATTAAATTTAGGGCACAGGTTTGGAGAAGGGAGCTGTGACCTTGGCACCGATTTCAGTGACACACATCACCCAAGGGTTTTTCACCTGCCACAGTTCTCAGGGACCCCCGGGAGCACAGGATGAGTCCTTGAGCCCCCAAAGACTGAAAATCAGGGGATACTTCACCCTCCCAGATGCTGTGGCCACACTGACATGGTGGCACAGCAAGAGCCCATCTCAGACCAACCCTACAGGACAACGCAGTGAGGGAGCATAAATTATGAGGAGATAATTTATAAAGAGATAAATTATAAAGATATATATTATAAGATAGAAAGGCTGAACAGCAGGAACTGGACTGTGTTCCAGAGGCTTCTCCTCCAGGGAAGAAGTCTGGGCAGGAATCACAAGGATAAGGTCAAGCTCTTGGGTTGTTTTTTGCAGTTGAACAGATGTTTTACAGTTGTTCAAGAAAAAAAATCCTGAAGTTTAATAAGACTTTCCCAATATCTGCTGTTTTCCCTCATTACACTGAAGTGTCAGCTTTCAGTTAAAGAAAACTGTGGTTAATTCTTGAGGATTAAAAATGGAACACCGAGGAGCCCCAAAAACAAGACAAGTAGAAAACTCCTCTTCAACAACAACAAACCCGACCCCACCAACAAAACCAACCCAAAAGTTCTTCACATTTGATTTTACCACTCAACATCACTTGAATTTGGCTTTTAAAGACATGCTGCAAAGTTAAAGTTAAGACTGGAGTGGTTTTTTAAAATAGTTCATGTTTTAGAGTGTCTTTATTGGAGAACTGCAGTTCTGAGATGTCTCGAGAGATGCCTGAATTTTAAAAGTGGTCTTTTCCAAATGAAACCTGTTACATTTGGCAATAGAAATGTCAGAGATTGGAGTGATTAATTTTATCTGCCTGACAGCTACAGATTCTTCCACTCACAATGGCATGGAAGCCACCCTACAATTAATTATTCCAGCAGTGATTTCTGATGAGCAGAGTTCTAGATATGGGATAGTTGGATAATTTGGAACTGTGTTTCCCTTCTCCCAAAAAATCTTTGACTGCCCCCAAGAAATTCAGCCTTTCAGAAGGCTCAGCACAGCAAAATTCAAATTTAGAGTGGCAAAAAATTTACAAAAAAATTTGATATTTCAAAAATTAAGTGTTGTATTCTGTCTGAACCAACAAGGGATTTGTCACATGTGGAACAGGAGCTTCCAACCTTTGGGTAGGAGCCCAGTGGTCACTTCTTAGTCTGGGAAGACTCAAGAATTGTCCTTCAAACAGGTTTTTTATCAACAGAATAGTTATTTGCTGTCAAACTCTCTTTAAATCAAAAGCAACACCAGCTACTAAAATAAGCACAGAGGAAAGAAAAGGCAATAAAAGTGTCCAACCTCGACAATTAGGAAAACAAAGTAGAATAATACAATAAAACCTATTAATATAACCACTTCCATGACTCCTTCCGAGGATGGGAAGAGAAATTGGGAAGGAAGAATCTGGGCATTGAATTATGGGGAGGGTGTGAGCACTCAGGTGTGGGCACAGCCAGGTGTCCCTGGGTGGGCAGGTGCGGCAGGGAGGGGTCCTGGATGCCAAAAATTTAGAGAAATTCAGGGAATGGTGGAGGAAAGCAGAGAGTGCATGGAGATAATATATGGAGGGGAGAGAGAGAGGAAGGAGGGAAAAGGGAAAGAGAAGAAAAAGAAGAAAAAAAGAAAGACGAAAAAGATAAGTAATGAAAGATTAGAATGAAAGAAATTAAAAAAAGATTAAAAAATACGAAAAAATGAAAAAGTGGGGGAGAAAAAAGATAAAAAAGGAGAAAAAGGAAAGAATAGAAAAAAATATGAAAAAATCAAAAAGCCAGCAGTTTTCATGCCACAAGCCATCCATGGTTCAGGAGAGATGCAGAGCTTCAGGGACGAGCACAGAAGTGGTTTTTTGGAGAGTTGTTGCCTTCTTTGCCCCACGACACCCGAAAAAGCCCCAATTCCATGAACTCCCCAGCACCGACGTGGCCAGGACTTACCCTGCGGGTCGGACACAGCCCCTGGAGTCACCCGGCACCGGCTCCTGAGCCCGGAGCCCCCCGGAGCACGGCCGGAACTCCTCCTGTCCCATCCTTCCTCACCTCACCCCTCCTGGGGCAGCCCCGCACCCCCAGGTGCCTCCGTGCCTCACCGGGGATTCCTTTTTAGGCTCTTTTGGGTTTAGTTTGTCACTTTTTTCCTGGCTCGGGCAGCCCGGGAGCGCTGCGCTCCTGTCGCGTTACGTGAGAGGCGGTGACAGAGCCCCGGCATCGCCGCGCTGGGGGTCAGGTGGCTCCTGAAGCTGCTTTCGAGCTTCCCGTTCACATTTACAGCGAAAAGGCAGCGGGGGGGGGGACGACTCTGTGCTCGGCTTGAGGCTCAAAAACTCAACCCCCTGTTGTAGGTGTTGAGTCACTCGGGCTGAGTGAGAGTGTGAGCGGGAGCTCGGGGAGGGGGAGCAGCAGCCTGAGGGGGGCAGGGGGACCACCATGGGGTGGTGGGCACTGGTGGGACATGGAGAGGAGGAGGAGGACAAGGAGAATTTGACGGGTGCAGCCAGATAAATCTTAATTTAAGAAAGAGGGTGGGTGTTGAGTTAGAAGCCAGGAGTGAGCTCAGGGAGGTGGGAGAAGCAGCCTGAGGGGGGCACGGAGGTCACCATGGATGTCTCCACTGGTGGGATGTGGAGAGGAGGAGGAGGAGGGGGAGGAGGAGTAGTTGATGGGTCCATCCAGAAAAATCTCAATTTAAGTAAGAGGATGGGTGTTGAGTTAGAAGCCAGGAGTGAGCTCAGGGAGGTGGGAGAAGCAGCCTGAGGGGGGCACGGAGGTCACCATGGATGTCTCCACTGGTGGGATGTGGAGAGGAGGAGGAGGAGGGGGAGGAGGAGTAGTTGATGGGTCCATCCAGAAAAATCTCAATTTAAGTAAGAGGATGGGTGTTGAGTTAGAAGCCGAGTGTGAGTGTGAGCTCAGGGAGGCACAAGCAGCAGCCTAAGGGGGGCACAGGGTGGTGGGCATTGGTGGGACAGGGAGAGGAGGAGGAGAAAGAGGAAGAGGAGGAGTTGATGGGTTCAGGCAGATAAATCTCAATTCAAATAAAAGAATGGGTGTTCAGCGACTCAGAAGTCAAGTGTGAGTGAGAGCTCAGGGAGGTGGGAACAGCAGCCTGAACAGAGCATGGGGACCATCATGGGGTGGTGGGCACTGGTGGGACATGGAGAGGAGGAGGAGGAGCAGGAGCAGTTGATGGGTGCATCCAGATAAATCTTAATTTAAGTAAGAGAATGGGTGTTGAGTTACTCAGAAGCCGAGTGTGAGTGTGAGCTCAGGGAGGTGGGAGCAGCAGCCTGAGGGGGGTATGAGGTGGTGGGCACTGGTGGGACATGGAGAGGAGGAGGAGGAGGAGGAGGAGGAAGAGGAGGATTTGATGGGTGCAGGCAGATAAATCTAAATTTAAATAATAGAACAGACAAGTCAGTCCAGCACAAATACAGTCACAGAATATTCTGGGTTGGAAGGCTCATCAGCTCTGAAGTGAATGGCCCATAAGGGGCTCAAACCTCCAGCCTTGGTTTAGCAGCACTATGCTCCAAGCTGATTTTGGACAGGGAGATTTGGGGCTGTGATGTTTTCAGATGTGTTTCTCTACCGATGAGTCAAGTATTGGCACACAGCAAATGACTGTGTAACAGACACAGTTAATTAATTGATTCTAATCAGTTAAATTCCCTCTCTGAATTCTTCAGCACAGAGGGTTCCACCACCCCTCACTGATGTTTCTGCTGCAGTTTTAAGCAGCTGCTCTATCTGTGTTGCCCAGAGCAGCTGTGGCTGCTCCTGGATCTCTGGAAGTGTCCAAGGCCAGGTTGGACAGGGCTTGGAGCACCCTGGGCTGGTGGAAGGTGTCCCTGCCCATGGCACGGGGCGGCACTGGGTGGGCTTTAAGGTCCCTTTCAGCCCCAAATATCCCATGATTCCATGGTGAATAAAGTGAGGATGGTCATTGCTTAGATGACAGATTTTTAGAGCACATTTGGTACCTGCTGCTCCTGCTGTGGCAGCACCGGGATCTTATTTGTGCTTTTACATTTTGCTGTAATTCAGTGGGGAAACAGTGCAGGTGTTGGTGTGTTCAGCTGGAGAGGAGGAGACTGAGGGGAGACTTCACTGCAGTTCCAACTGCCTGGGCAGGGACAGAGGAGGGGCAGGGACTGAGCTCTGCTCTGGGGGGACCAGGGACAGGACCCAGGGAAGGGCTGGAGCTGTGCCAGAGGGGTTGGGATGGATCTCAGGGAAAGGTTCTTCCCCCACAGGTTGCTGGGGCACTGCCCAGGCTCCCCAGGGCAGTGGGCACGGCCCCAAGGCTGCCAGAGCTCCAGGAGCGTTTGGACAACGCTCTGAGGGACAGGGTGGGATTGTTGGGGTGTCTGTGCAGGGCCAGGGGTTGGACTGGATGATCCTTGTGGGTCCCTTCCCACAGGAAATTCCAGGATTCTGTGACAGAGGAACAAGGAACTGGCTCTGCTGAGGCCTCAGTGCAGCCCAGGGGAGCAGAAATCCCCTCTGTGCTTTGCTGCCCCTGTTTGTGCCTGTACCAGGAGCCTGTGCCACCTACTGGGTATCAGCCAAGCCCTGAGATGCTCCCAGAGTTGGCTGGAAGAAAAGAAGAATATTTTATGATTGGGTTGGAACCACCCCAATTGCAGGGGATGTTTTAAATCATAAAAATCATAGGAAGGTTTGGGTTGGAAGGGACCTTAAAGCCCATCCAGTCCCACCCTTTGCCATGGGCAGGGACACCTTCCACTAGCCCAGGTTGATCCAAGCTCCGTCCAACCTGGCCTTGGACACTCCCAGGGATGGGGCATCCACAGCTTCTCTGGGCAACCTGTGCCAGGGCCTTCCCACCCTCACAGGGAAGGATTTCTTCCCAATATCTAATTGCCCAGAGATTCCAGTTTCATTCATAGCACTGTTGTATTTTACTTTATTTTATTTTATTTATTTCATTTCATTTCATTCTATATTACTTTATTCTATTTTATGTTTACTGGTTCTGACAGGATTAGTGTGATCAAGGCAGAAAGTGAATCTTTCTTCCCAGGAAATCAAGCCTGGAAAGGGCTGAGCTGTAGAGGTCACTCTTCTCTCTTCTTGCTCCCAAAACTGGGAATCCTTATATTCCTGATTTCATTTAACTTTAGATATCTGCAAGTGCAGAGTTTTTACATCTGGACTGATCCTCTAAGATTCCCTTTAAAGTGAAGGGAGAGAAACAAACAGACATTTATGGGGTTCTGATCTACTTTACGTTATTATCTCGAGAAGCAAAAATATATCTTTACATCTTTCTCTGAATTGGGAAGGTGAGGAGTCTGGATGGGGCAAATGGCCTCAGGTTGTACCAGGAGAAGTTTAGGTTGGATATCAGGAAAAATTTCTTCACTGAAAGAGTGGTCAGACATTGGAATGGGGCAGTGGGGGAGTCACCACCCCTGAAGGGCTCAAAAAACAAGTGGATGTGGCACTTTTGGTGTGCCATGGGGGGATTCAGTCACAGGTGACTTGGTGATCTTAGAGGTATTTTCCAACCTTATAGATTCTGTGAGGGCTCCAGTGATGCCAGACTGTGCTCCAGCTCAGAGCTGGGAGTGCCACTCAGAAACAGAGAAAACCTGTTGTGAGCAGGTTGTTGTGGAGACAAAGCCCCTCAGACTGTCCCAGAACAGGAAAATAAACCCAGGATTCATAACATTTGTGACCAATGATTTGTAGGAAGATCCAGACTGTCTGTCACTATCCCACTCTCACTCACAGAATTGTTTTATGTCCAGAAACTCTAAACTGTGATTAACCCTCAACACTAACACACCATGAATCTGGTCACAGAGGGTCAGCAATCACCTCCAGTTAATGGCTTTTAATTCAAACACACCACCTCCCTCACCCCTTGGCAGTGGGGTCAGCCAGGGATGTTCAAGCCAAGCCTGAGCCAGTGGAGGTGCTGAATGTTCCCTCCCACACCTCTGGGTCTGTCACATCCCTCAGGTCACCTCTTCTGGACACAACTATTGCAGAGGAACTTCCCTGGGATGTTCCCAAGGCAACATCCCACCCACAGGTGGCTTTTCCTGGGAATCTGGCATCCTCACAGCCCTGCTCTCCTCTCTGGGCTGGGTTCATTGTGCAGTTTGATGTGGTGGTTCAGCCAAAAACCCAATGGGATGGGACCACCAGGAGTTGGGCCTGAGAGGCATCTCCACCAGTGTTTGTTGATGAGCAATGGCCACAATGGTGTGTGGGTCAGAGTGGGACCCAAAATTAATGCTTTGGTCAGGCTTGACAGACCAAATAACATGAAGTTTAACCATGATGAGAAGAAAATATTTTGCCTCATTTTTTTTTCACTGGGAAATAGTGCTATGGGGTTTTTTGGTCTGTTTTCCTTCAGAAAATGCTGATTTTACAGGGATTGGGTTTTATCTATGAAGGAATAAAATTCTGATGTAAAGACCCTTATTAGCTCTGGAAGCTGGAGTAAAAATGCTGCATTTAAAATGGGTTGTTCTGAAAAGAGATAAGGATAAAAAGCATTTTTAAGGAAATATAGTGATTTTTGTGGCAGGATAATGAACAGGGATGAGCCCATCACATCCAGCTGTAAAAGCTGATTTCCTACAGTTCAGATTTTCAGAGATGGGGTAATTCCACCTCTGTGCAGTTTGTTGTGCACTGGGAGCATGAAAAGAAATGTTTTGCTCAAATTATGTTTTCCACAGCAATGTGTGTCTTCATTGAGCACAAGTTTTCCACAGCAAATCTTAATGTCCAATTAAAACTGAATTTTCATAATAGCAATTTGGAAACCACCCTCAGTTGTTCTCCCTCTCCCCAGTGGTTCTCAGTTCGGACAATCGAAAACATTGCAGCCAAAAAAAAAAATCCCAAAATACTTTTTTACTTTTCAGACATGGAGTTTTAAGGAATCTTCCAAAGGTTGAAGAGGAAACTCCTCCAAAAACCTTTTACTGTTTTCTGTTGTCAAAACTATGGCGAGGAACAGAAGCTCTACACGGTCATGGGACCACCAGTTTTTCCTCCATCTCCAGCTCCCCTGGGGGCTCTTGGGTGGCTCCCAGAGTTGTGGTCCAGCCCTGTTTCTCTCCCTACCTCAAGGTAGGGCTGAACACACTTAGAGCTGTTCCTACAACAGCAGGAGACCTTCAAAGGTTGGGTCTCACCGTTCCTGGTGATGAACCTCATCTTCAAAACCTCCCGTCAGCCCTGTGCCCAGAGGAGCAGCCACAGCCTGTTCCTCCTCTGCTGGCAACACCAGGGGCTTTCCTCCCTCTTGGCTTCTTTCCAGTCCCCCCAGGAAACAAATCCCTACTCTGCCACCACCTTTGTTCCAGCTCAGCTGGGCTTTACCTGGACATTTCACTGATTTCAAGAGGAATTACTCATGTGCTGGAGATGGAGAAGGAGCAAGAAGTGCCACAACAGCATTTTTGGGGCACAGCTGCCCTCAGTGGTCACCCAGCCCAGCTACCAAGAAGAATAGAGCCTGTCTGCAGCTCCTCAAACCCTCTGCCAATTGCTACAGAGATTTCACAATGAAACACTGCTCATTTTGTCCTAAATGGAGTAAAAACCATCGTGTAAGGGTCAGGAAACCCAGACAGACAAGGAAAGCTAGCCAGAGCTGGAGAAGGATTGAGGGTGATTTGGGTTTGGATTTGGGCTGTGAGGATGATACAACACTTAGCTGGGTTCTCACTGCACTGGTCTTGGGGATTTTTGGAATTGGGGTGGATTTTGCTGCTATCTCTGCGGTCATGTGCATTCCATCCAGGATTTTGGCAGGACTCATGCCTGGGAAACCGTTGGCCTGAGGGCCTGGAAAGCTCCTCAGTCCGTTCTGTCACGCCTGGGCCATTGTTTGAGAGTTGGCAGCAGCTCCTGGTATTAAAACACTGTGACCTCTGTGGTGTCACTGCTGTCACCCTGGGACTGGGCTGTGCCAGCACTTCACCCTTTGGGTACTGGGCTGGAGGACGATGCTCTTCCACCCACTGGGGATGAAATGGGGCAGCACAAGAGGTCTGGGGCTCTCTGAGTGCAGCAGCGGCAGCTTTTGGAGTGAGGCAGAGCAGGGGGAGGACATTTCACTGGGTTATTCAGACCCACAGGACACCCACAGAGTCCCCTTTGCCACTTTCCAGCAGGGAGGATTGTGTGGATTGGTGAGACAAGAAGGATGCAAACTACAGGGAGAGGCACTGAGGCTGCTTCACGTGGGGGCCTTGTGTCACACCCAAGGGTGATCAGAAGGGTCGTGCCCTTCACCCCGAGAAAGACACTGAGGGGCTGGAGCGTGTCCAGGGAAGGGAACGGAGCTGGGGAAGGGGCTGGAGCAGCAGGAGCAGCTGAGGGAGCTGGGGGGGCTCAACCTGGAGAAAAGGAGGCTCAGGGGGGACCTTCTGGCTCTGCAACCCCCTGACAGGAGGGGGGAGCTGGGGGGGTCGGGCTCTGCTGCCAGGGAACAAGGGACAGGATGAGAGGGAATGGCCTCAAGTTGTGCCAGGGAAAGTTTAGACTGGATATTAGGGAATATTTCTCCTGGAAAGGGTTGTTAAGCACTGGCACAGACTGCCCAGGGCAGTGGTGGAGTCACCATCCCTGGGAGTGTTCAGAAAACTTCTGGATGTGGCACTTGTGCTTTAGTGGTGAACATGGTGGTGGTGCTGGTTGATGGTTGGACTTGGTGATCTTAGAGGGCTTTTCCAACCGTAATGATCCCATGATTCCGTGATTCCTCTTCTTATTCTCTAAGGAAACTCTTCTTCCATCCTCCCTGTCCTCACCTTCTTGGCTCTCACACATAGACACCACACTTGGTGCTCAGCAGAAATACCCTCCCAAGTCTTTGTTCCAGTGATGGGCTGAAGCTGAGCTGAGGATCTGCTCCTTCCAGGCCCAGATTTCCACTGTGAGAGAGTCCCATCCTCAAAACTTCACCTAGGGCTAGGTGTTTAAAGGAACACATCCTTTAGAATCCTCTTGATGTGAGAATAGAGACCTGAAATTTCATTTATTGTTCTGCAATTCTCCCCTTGATGCCAGAGCAGGAAATTATAGCACCTCATTTAAAAAAAATTAGCATTTGTGTGCCATTTCCGAGGTTTTCCATGTGTTTGCCCCTGCTGACATGGGGCAGAAATTTCACTGAATGCTTCAAGGTCAGTGAGAGTGAGAACCATCAGAAGGGTTTCATGGAGAATGATGAAAGATCCAAGGCATGAGAGTTTGAAGATAAACATCCAAACATCCAAAAATCAGTATTTGTGACACTTCTTAGTAGGGAAAAATTAAAGCAGATATTCATTGCAGTAGCTGTGCCTGTGTGGGAAAACAGTCCTTCAAGTCCGCACAAATGAGGCTGAAAAAAGATGGGACAGGGAAAAACCTCTGGAGGAAGCTGTTAGTCCAGCTCACACACCAGGACTAAGAAAATTCTGGATTAAATCAGTTTTTGACCTCCTTTTCTGCCTGATAGCAAAGGCTTCAAAAGCAGGGAGAGCTGGGGGGGTTCACCTGGAGAAGAGCAGGCTCCAGAGAGACCTGAGAGCCCCTTGCAGGGCCTAAAGGGGCTCCAGGAGAGCTGGAGAGGGACTGGGGACAAGGGATGGAGGGACAGGACAAGGGGGAATGGCTTCCCACTGGCAGAGGGCAGGGTGAGATGGGAGATTGGGAAGGAATTGTTGGCTGTGAGGGTGGGGAGGCCCTGGCACAGTTTGCCCAGAGCAGCTGTGGCTGCCCCATCCCTGGGGGTGTCCAAGGCCAGGTTGGACAGGGCTTGGATCAACCTGGGCTAGTGGGAGATGTCCCTGCCCATGGCAGAGCTGGAAGGGGATGGGCTTAAAGGTCCTTTCCAACCCAAACCATTTCATGATTCTGTGACAACAATTGGTGTTGGACCTGGGCAAACAGAAGCACAGCCTTTGGCACTGTGAGCAGGAACACACAGACCTGCACACACATGGCTGGGGGGGTTTGGGGGTGTTCAGGAGTGTTTAGGTCCGTTCAGGTGTGTTCAGGTGTGTTTAGTTGTGTTCAGGTGTGTTTAGGTATGTTCAGGTATGTTCAGGTGTATTTAGTGTCACATACACAAAACATTTTCTACACACAGCAGGGCACAACCCCCCCTGACAATCCTTGCACCTGCCCAAAGTGCCCCAGTGATGTAACTTTGCAGTTTGAAGGCTAAAAACCAAAATGCCCAAAGGGAAAATGAAGCTTCGCTTCGTTCTGACCATAAGTCACATTGTCCTTTGGAATCTGTTCAAAAGGAACATTTCCATCTTCCTTCCACTGACTTGCTGGGAAGAATGACCTCCCCAGATTCCCATTGTCTAATTCCCTCTCCATTTGAACTGTACCTATGAGACCAGTTTTCCCTGACATTGTTCTGGAGGAGTCTGTGACTGTGCTAAAGCATCTTGATCCCAGTGCCAGAGGGATCAACCAGGAACTATGGAACTGGGAGAACTCTGGAAGGAGTGTCCTTCTCCAGCAGTGTGAACTTCTAGTTCCTTTTTATCCATCTGACTTTGTCCATCCTCTTCTGAGCTCTGATCCCTGAGTGCAGGAGAGCAAAACAGGTTGGGAGTGGGAAATAAATGAGGCTCCTTACAAGCCTTTTCTTGCTCTACTTTCAGCATCCAGAGAAGCAAGGTCAAAAATCCCTAAATTATAATGAAAAGAGCAGGAGTTCTTCTTAGGAAAAGTACTTGATTGAGAAAACCTAATTAAGCAAACCCAGAGGAGAGATTTTTCTTCATGTCTAAAGACAAAATAACAGACACGAACCAGATGATTCGACATGAAATCAGGATTAAACATTACAAAGTGGAATTTAATGTCCCCTCTAAAACATGGTTCCTGTAGTTTATTACCTTGGAATATAATCTGAAATATTCACTGTGCCATTGTTTGTTAAATTCCTTCTCTGACAGTAATTTTTTATATTACATCTCAAAAATATTTCCTTGCCTTTCACTTTCTGTATCTGAGCCTCTATAATTATTTCTGCTCTTACTTAGCAACTCCTCTGACCCTTCTCCTCCTTTGCTCTGTCTTTGCAGCTCCTCCCAGTGTTGGTTTATTTGTGATTTTTCTGAATATGCCAAACCAGCTCGGGAGGTGTTAGAACAGGCTGCTCTAAATATCAAGTCGCAGACTTCAGAACAGTCTATTTTCTCTTTTCTGATTCTTTGCAGCTTTACAGTTGGGAAAACAGACTCTGAACCAGGTGATTTACTGTGTGATTCAATATCTGTCTTCCTGTGTCTGTTTTTAACCCATTTTTGGTCCATCAGACACTTTTTCCACCCTTTTTTCTCCTCATATTGTTAAAACACAAACACACAGAACAAACCACTTTCCCCTTTTCCACTGATTGTAGGAGATGTTTTATCTTTTATTAATCACTGCAACCTTTTTTTTTCCACATCAGTACTTTCACTTTGCTTTCTTAAAGTGTTTGAATATTTAATGGTTAAGTTTTCCATTACAGTAGCTGGAGCAAGACAGTACTTTTTGTGATTCCCTTTTTCATTGCCACAAAGATCTTGAGTTCCTTCCTGAAGGAATGACTTGCATAGGTTCTTAATAGCAAATAAAACTATTATTTCCCATAAGAAAATAAAAAGTAGAACATACTGTGTTAAAACTGCAGATTTAATGAGTATTTATTTTACATGAGTAGGACATTGCTGTGCAACCATGAGGCAAATTCCCAAAGGATTAGGTGAACTGTGTATTTCTGGAAGCACAGCTCTGGGGAGCAAAAATGCAGAGGGATAAATAAGAGGCAGAGATGGGCATTCACACAGAATCATGGAATTAGTAAGGTTGGAAAAGACCTCTAGGATTATCAATGCAGCACCTCCACCATGTTCACTATTAAACTGTGTCCCCAGGTGCCACATCCACATGTTTTTTGGACACTTCCAGGGATGGTGACTCCACCGCTGCCCTGGGCAGCCTGTGCCAGTTCTTGAAAACCTTTCCTATGAAGAAATTTCATAGGAATTTCAAACCTCCCCTGGCCCAACTTGAGGCTGTTTCCTCTTGTCCTGTCACTCATTACCTGTGAGAAGAGACCAAAGCCCACCTCACATATTTCTTCACACTTAGACAGGATTCTCTATTTATTTCAGGCCCAGGGCTCTTGATTGTTTGTCATTCCAGCCTAATTCCCTGGATTCTGTCCAGGATGACACAGCACAGGGATGCTGCAGGTCTGGGGAAGGAGCTGCTTCACCACATCCCTGTTTCCATCCTGCCAAAGGATGTGGCAACTGCTCCCCCTCTGCCATGGCCCTTCTCTACACCCACATGCTGCTCATTTACCCTGGGAGTCAATCACTTGGGTTGGATGGAAATTTTCCAACAGAAGACTTTTCCACCTGAAAATGCTGATTAGACAGAATTGAAGTGTTCCATGGAAAGGGTTTGATTCTGTCAAAGCTTTCAGTGGAAACAAAGCCAGGCTTCCTTGAACCCTGCCAGCCCACCCATCTGCCTGAATATTCCTGGACTTCCTGGCTCTGTGGGTACAAGAATTCTCAGCTGGTGGATGAGCCCAATGCCCCAGCCAGGCCACCAAAGAAAAGCAGTTCCTTTACAGTAATTAAAACAGTAATGAATTCATGGATTAATTTCATAATAACACATATTTATGGAAGGAGTTGGTTATTTGACCTGTCAACACCCAGTGATTTCTCTGCTCCACGTGAGGATGTGTCAGCCTGTGCCAGAGTTACAGTGGAAGCCCTGGATGGAGGTCACAGGTAGGGAGGGCCTATGAGTGGACAAGATCGGGAGGATCACAGGATCTCAGAATCATTTAGGTTGGAAAAAACCTCCAAGACCATCAAGTCCAACCTGTGCCTGATCCCCACCTAGTCCCCCAGCCCAGAGCACTGAGCGCCAGTTCCTTGAACACCTCCAGGAATGGGGTCTCCAAACCTCCCTGGGCAGCTCCTTTCAAGGTCTAATCCGCCTTTCTATGAAGAAATTTTTCCTAATGTCCAACCTAAACCTCTCCAAGTGCAGCTTAACACTATATCCTTTCATCCTGGATGGAACATAAGGGGGGAATCTCAGATCAAGAGCCAAATTCCTGGGTACTCACGAACCCTCCAGGCTACATTTCTGTGGACCCCAAACCTGCCCACAGTGCCTTGGAGAGGCAGTGGGGACACACCCCCCCTGCCCAGAGCTGCCCGTGCAGATGGAGCAGAGCAGCACCTCACACTGACCAAACCTCATCACTGAGGGCCACAGAAACCAGCTCAGAGAATCAGCTGAGGAAACCACCCCTCACTGCCTGTGCTGGCAGCCAGGGACAGAACCAGCCTCTCCTGGTGACCTGGTGTGTGTCTGCTGCTCTCTGCACCTCCCGGCTCTGTGCAGGGCCTGGCTCGGTGCCCTGGCTCCAGTGGGGCAGGCAGGAGTGTCCCAGTGCTGTCCTCCCCCCACAGGGCTGCTCCTGCCCCCGGGTGGGATCGCTGTGAGCTGGAAGAGGTGAGTGAGGATGAATTTCATACCACTCTCCAACAGTATCACGGAATATCTCAAGTTGGAAGGGACCCATAAGAATCATCAAGTCCAGAACCAACACCTCTCTTATTTTCCAAGGTTTCCATTGCTGACCAAAGGAAAAAACACCCGTGAAGAATATTTACAGTTTCTCCTGCCAGCACAGAGATTTCTGACAGGCAAAACCAAGGTAACATTTGAAAACTAGAGACAAAAGGAGAAAAGGCCTTTTGGCTCAGTCCAAGTGTCACCTGCTCCCTTGGATTTCCTGGTGGCAAACAAAGTGATTTCCTCCTGCTGTGAAACGGGAATTTCTTTTCCTCAGAACTTGGATATTTGTTGATAACTAAACCAGCCCCATTACATGCACTCCTCATGTCAGTGAAGATCATCTAATTTGGCATCTTGGTTTGCATCTTCCAGTGCCTTGAACATCCTTTTTTCCTCTTGTGTAGGGGGTTGATGGTAGAAGCTTCTGCAATAAGATTCGGCTAATTAGAATCCCAGAATGATTTGGGTTGGAAGGGAACTTAATGATCATCCAGTCCCACCCCCTGCCATGGGCAGGGACACCTTCCACTAGCCCAGGTTGCTCCAAGCCTGTCCAACCTGGCCTTGGACACTTCCAGGGATGGGGCAGCCACAGCTGCTCTGGGCAGCCTGTGCCAGGGCCTCACCACCCTCCCAGGGAAATGTTTCTTCCCGATAGCCAATCTATACTCCCCCTCTTTCAGTTTAAACCCATTTCCCCTTGTCCTATCACTAAAATTCCTGATGAATAGTCCCTCTCTGAGTTCTTGTAGCCCCTTCTGATACTTGAAGGGGCTCTGAGGTCTCCACACAACCTTCTCTTCTGCAGGATGAACAGCCTCAACTCTCTCAGCCTGTCTCCATAGGGGAGGTGCTCCAGTCTTCTGTTCAACTTTGTGGCCTCCTCTGGACTTGCTCCAACAGTTCCATGTCCTTCTTATGTTGTTGGCACCAGACTTGTACACAGTATTCCAGGTGGGGTCTCAGGAGAGCAGAGGGGGCCACTGTTGAGTATTTGGATGCCTGTGATGGCTCTGGGTGTGTTTTGGCTTCTCTGAACCATGAAGGCCTTTGAACACAAAGAGGAGACATCACCTAGAGAAGAAAGTATGAAAATAAAGGTAGATGGGAGCTTTTCTTCCAGGCCCCTGTGCAACAAATCCTTCCCTTCCCTTGCCTCTCCTTCTGATGTGTTTAGAAACAAGGTGATGTGTTTAGAAACAAGGTGATGTGTTTAGAAACAAGCTCCCTTGTCATGGAGGGAGGGAAGGAGACAGTGTAGGGTCAGTGATTGACCTGAGTTTCACGGAGATATCTGTGATTTTGAGGTGTATTTCTGACAGCATTCTGTGCTTTAATGGTTGCCAGATATTTAAGTGCTAGGCAGGCTTGTGGGAGAAGACAACCCTGAGGAACATGAACATCAGGAGCAGCACTTCTTGGGGGGAGAGGGGAAAACAGCCATCACTGGCTTTGAAAGTACACTTCTACACTGGTTCAGCAAATTATTTAGGGGTCTGGTACAATGTTCAGTGAGCCCAGAGCTGTGTGAGTCACATCTGGGCTGCTGAACAAAACAGAAGTTCCTGATACCTGGGAGAGATAGAAGGGTGGGTTTGTCCTTGTGTGACTTGCAACTGATAATGAGGCGTGTCCTGGTGATAAGATAGGTTGGAATGAGATAGATCAGCATGGGGGTATGATGGAGCGTTCCATGGTGTTGATCAGACGTGGTTGGTCACCAACATTTTGTCACGTCTCACGTTATCGCTGCGGATGCTCAGTGAGAAGATGAAGTTCATCCTTTCCCTTGCAAGATGTAGAGTGAGAGAGCCAGGAGAGTTTGAAAGGTTCAGGTAAAACAGAGGGAGATGGATGAGTGGAGAGAAGGAGGTAAGGAGAAATCAGCAAGAGAAGAGAGGATTTGGGGAAGTTTTGGGGAGAGCAGCATGAGCCACAGAGCACCGAGCTCTGAGCCTGTGCCAACTGCAGCTTCTGCCTTTATCTCAGCAGGGCCGCAGCACTTGCTCTGACACCCAGAGACTCTGGGATCAGCCAGGAGGTCCAGGAGAGTGTTTTACTATTTGGACACACCAGAAGGGAGCAAGGAGAGAGGACCTGGAGATGTGTCTTACTGAGGGGGCCGAGCCCCTGCTGTGATGGTACACTGGGGATGCCCAGGGCACTCCCCTCAGCCCCTGCACATCCCCAAAGCAGGAATCACAAAGACTCTTGAGCCACAGAGCCCTGTGACTTCAGGACCTGGTTGTCTCCCTCCTTTTTTTTCCCCTCCAGCAACTCCTGACATTTTGTGATATTCTTGGAACAGCCAGAGCAACATCCACAGCCCAGACTGGAGGATAAACCCCTGCCCTTAGTCTTCTGGCATAACCTCAAGGGATTTATGTCCTGTCTGTCAGGGTGTGGATACACACACTTGCTTCAAATTGTCTCCAGCTAAACCAGAGGCTCCTCTGGGAATATAACTTTTCTGGTACTTTCCTTCAGCAGTGACCAGTTTGCTGAAAATTTAATAGGAGAGATCATTTCAAACCAGAAGATGGACTTGTTTTGAAAGCAAGATCTAAGCAAAACCCTTTGGCAGTGGTTTTCAAGTAGAAAACACACTGAACCTTCTCTTTTCCAGCTTTCTCTGGGAGGAAAATATGACATAGAGAATAATTTTTTTCCTGTCTCTGCCACTGACTGGACAAACAGCAACAAGGCAGTTTCTCCTCTGATACCTGTTTTCCTCTCTGCTGGCAGGGATAATATGTCCATAATTCAACACACAGGACAAGCTCGTGGGATTGAGAGAGAAAATGCTTTGGCACATAAATAGTTGGTGCCACTGGAGGCTTCAGTCTAAGCAAGGAGAGGGCAACACTTGGTTTTCATCAAACCTGAGTTCTCTGAACAGGCTGTACCAGAGGTTAATTCAAGCCCCACACCTGATGCTCCCCAGGAACTTTGTCTTCAGACCAAATCCACCTCCCATCAGTGCTTTAGATGGGGGCTGTGCCCTTGGACTGCAGCTGTTTGCTTTGCCTCAGGACAAGGTGCTCTGTGTGAGCTGCTGTGTGGCTTCTCAGGCACCAGGAGATGGTGAGAGATAAGCTTCTGTAGTCACTGTACCTCGGGGCTCAGATCTTCTGCTTCCTCTGTTTCCCCAACCTTCACAACCCCCCTGGGCTCTGCAGCAGGGCAGGCCACAGTCCCCCCCCACGTGTCAACCAGGGGAGTTCCACAGGGGACTCAGCTGAACTGCAACAAAACTGCAAGAAAAGACTCCATCCCTGCAGCAAAACCAGCCCAAGGGTCACCTGGTTGATCAAGGAGACCATCAGGGAGTGAAATCCTGGCCTAGTAGAAGGAAATTACAAGTATTTAGTTGTCAGGTGGAAGCAGTTCAATAATCTGAGCTGTAGGTGTGTTAAAAAAAATTTAGAATAGTTTATTTAGAGGATGACCAGGCTTGAAGAACAAGATGCTCATTTCATCAGCACAGAGGGGCCAGGTGGGATCCAGGAGGTGAGGAATGGGCCCTGGAATTTAGATCTTTAGGAGCCATGACCACCTTGGAGGGTGTGTGAAGCCCTGCTCTGTGCTGAACAGGGCTGGCAGTGCCCAGGGGATAAGAAGAGCCTGGCAGGGGCAGGAGGACAAGCCAGTGGGTCCCACTGCTCCTCCCCAGCCCAGCTGCTTCTCACCCTAAGCCAAGGGGGAAGGGGACTCAGTGGTTCCCTGTCCTGTGTCACACCCCACTCAAAGCTCACCAGAAATGCCACCTTGGTGGTTTCCAGTGAAAGAATTGTATGTGAAGGTGTCTGGAAAGATCCAGATCTGCTGGAGCTAACAGAGTTCATCCTTGGTGAAACTGGTGAGCACAAAGCTCTGAGGTCACAGAATAACTGAATCAGAGAATTGTTAGGGTTGGAGGGGAGCTCTGGAGATCATCCAGCCCAACCCCCTTGTCAAGGCAGGGTCACCTGGAGCAGGTGACACAGGGACGTGTCCAGGTGGGTTTTGAAGGTCTCCATAGAGGGAAGGTCCTGGGATAGCTTTGGAATTGGGCAGGAAGAAGCTCTAATACTGTCTGTACCATCCTGTGCCAGGTCAGGCTGGAGGTGATCATGGCCTGCTGCTGACAGGAGGCACATGATCCCAGCTGAGTGTCCCCTGTGCTGGGACAGCATCGTCTCCCAGGTGCTTCGGTCTGGAACTGCTTGAGAAACAAAACCAGCATTTGAGAGATTAAAGCAAAACTTCACAAGGAGCCTTTCCAGGTCCTGTGCAGGTGGGGGTGTGTTGAGGAGCAGAGAAGGAAGTTCAGGGAAGAGCTGCTTTGGACTTGTCCTCTGTCTGTGGCCCATTTTCTGTCTTGGCAGCAATACTGTAGTAGTAGGAGCGGATTGTGTTTTCCACTTCTACAAATCCTGGACGTTCTTCCCACCTGAGAGGGCAGAGAAGAACAAGAAAGGTCAACAGAGGGGACAAGAGCAGACTGATGCAATGAGAAGATACCAAACACAGAGAACCTGGGGAGGAGCAACAGCCCAGTTGTACCAGGGCTTAGGAGGACAGCTCAGACTGTTCTGGGATGGAGAGGGTCAAAGACACAGAGCTTGGACAACTCCCAGGATTGGCACAGGCAAATGGAGGAGGATGGTAATAAAAGGTTCATCATGGAGCGGGGAGTGACACCAAGGCAGGAGAGACCAGTTGCTTTGTGTTGTCACCATTCAACGTGCTCCAGCTTGGCCTGGCGAAATGTGTCCCTGCTCACGGCAGGGCTTGGAACAAGATGATCTTTAAGGTCCCCTCCAAACCAAACCATTTTGGGATTCTGTGGTTCTGATGGACCTGCCACCCAGCAAAGAGCTGAGCTGGTGAGAGCCTCACCTGTAGGTCCAGCACTGCTGCATGAGGGCGAACATCTCTGCGGGGCAGTCGCTGGGACGGTCCAGGCGCTTGCCCTGCTCGATGAAGTTGTTCACCTCCGGGCCCTTCATTTTCTAGGACAGGATGGAGTAGGAAATGCATTAATGTTCTTGGAGCTGCCACAGGGTTAGAGGAGACAGGTCAGAGCTGGGCTTGGGGCAAAGCTTTGGACCCATGGGCCACAAATGCGTCACCGTTTCCAACCCCAGCACCCACAAACTGTCTCAGGCTGTGGCCCATCTTGCAGACCCCATCTTGTCCTCCCCACAGACCCCATCACATCCATCCTGCCAACCCCATCCCACCCATCCTGCAGACCCCATCCTGCCCAGACTCCAGACCTCATGCTGCAGACCCATCCCCCCCAGCCTAGAGACCCCATCCCCCCATCCTGCACACTCACCCTCCAGACCCCATCCTGCCCAGACTCCAGACTTTATCCTAGTGATCCCATCCCACCCACCCTGCAGACCCCACCCCAGGCATGGCAGTGGTTGAAAAGTGACTTTTCAGCTCTGCAAGTGAGCAGAAGGACCAATGATCTCCTTTGACTCAAACCCAAATGTTTAGTTTGTTTTCTGTTTCTTCTCCCTTCAATGAACACAGAGCTGCAGGATCCAACCTCATCGTGCCTTCCATGAAGTGTAAGTGGACCTTAGCCCTTTCCCCTGTGTCCAACAGTGGGAACACCAACTCAAGGAAATAGGAATTGTAGTTTCTGTGTGTGTCAGTTGTGACTGTGTCATCCACTTGTGATGGACCCAGCTCTGCCTCACTTTGGAGGGTTCCATCCTCACCTCGAAGGGTTTCTGCCTCATTTTGTGGAGTTTCTGCCTCATCTTGTGGAGTTTCTGCTCCACCTTGAAGGGTTTCTATCTCACCTTGTAGGGTTCTATCCTCACCTTGTAGGGTTTCTGCCCGTAGCTGAAGGCCTCCCACATGGTCACACCGTAGCTCCACACGTCGCTCTTGCTGGAGAACTTGTGGTAGTTGATGCACTCGGGGGCGTACCACTTGAGGGGCCACTTCCCTGCTGTCCTGGCCTGGAGCAAAGCAAAGGGGAACATTCCCACCCTGAGACACAGAGCTGGGAGCTGGGCCTGAATCCTGCTTTGCTAAATGTTTGTGTCCAGAGCAATCCAACGGTGCTGAAAAAATCCCCTAAATCCTGAGCTCCAAACCCCAGTCCTGGAGGCTGGAGCTTGTTGTGCAGGACACAGAGTGCAGGATGCTGACCTTCCTGCCACCCTGCTCCTGCACCCCAACCCCAGGGCTGTTTAATCACAGAATCATGGAATGCTTTGGGTGGGAAGGACCTTAAAGCCCATCCAGTGCCACCCCCTGCCACGGGCAGGGACACCTCCCACTAGCCCAGGTGGCTCCAAATCCCGTCCAACCCGACCTTGGACACTTCCAGGGATGGGGCAGCCACAGCTGGTCTGGAAATTCCATCCCAGCCCCTCATCACCCTCACAGCCAAGAATTCCTTCCCAATATCCCATCTCACCCTGCCCTCTGGCACTGGGAAGCCATTCCCCTTGTTCTGTCCCTCCAGGCCCTTGTCCAAAGTCCCTCTCCAGCTCTCCTGGAGCCCCTTTAGGCAGTGGAAGGAGCTCTAAGGTCTCCTTGTATCCTTCTCCTCTCCAGCTGAACACCCCCAGCTCTCCCAGCCTGGCTCCAGCCCTGGGGTAACTTGGTGGCCTTGTCTGGACTCATTCCAACAGGTGTTTCTTGTGCTGGGGGCCCCAGAGCTGGACCCAGGATTCCAGGTGGGGTCTCTGGTTCTCACTGCTGGAAGAGCAGCCCTGGCTCACTTTTCGTCCCCTTCTCTTCCCTGCTCTTTGCTCTGGCTCCTCTCATCCCACTGCACCACGTCCCCCTTGCTGCCTCTGCAGCCATTTGAATGCCCTCCTTGGGACCCAGAGCTTTGCAAACCCCCTTTTAGTGTCCCAGCAGTGAGACCAGTCAGAGTGTGATGTTGTGCAGCTCCTGAGGAGTCCAAAGCTTCTGTCTCTGGGGCTCTCAGCCCCCAGCCAGGAGGGCTCCTGCTCCTCACACTCACCTTGTAGTAACTGTCATCAGCACCAAGAGCCTTGGAGAGCCCAAAGTCACTGATCTTGGCATAGTGCTGGTTCACCAGCAGGACGTTTCTGGCTGCCAGGTCCCTGTGGACAAAGTTCTTCTCCTCCAAGTACTTCATCCCCATGGACACTTGGTGCATCAGCTCCACGATATTGCTGATTGCAATCTCATCTCTGGGGAAGATGAAGGGACAATTCACTAATAAAGGACCTGCCATGGTCCCCTCTGAATTTTTCAGCTTCCAGGGAGAACGAAAAGGGCTGTCCTCTGCTCAGTCCCTCTTATCCCACACGAAGAGACATTGCAGCTTCTCTGCACCTCCAAAGCTCAGCTCACCCGGCAGCAGAAAATCATCCAGAGACATTTAATTCAATACTCACTTCTTGGAGGCCAAGAACCTGTTGAGGGGCCCTCCAGAAGCCATCTCCATCACCAGCATCAGGGACTCTGCCTCGCAGACCCCGATCATGCGGACAATGTAGGGGTTGTCCAGCTGGTGCATGATCTGAGCTTCCTTCATCATCTCATCCTTCACTGTTTTCTCGTTGTTGCTCTTCAGCACCTTTATGGCCACATCAATCTGCTTCCTGCAAGAGGAACACGTGTGGGATGAGCTGAGCAGCAGCTGGATTCAGGTATTGTAGCCAGGAATGCAAAACACTTCTCAAGTGATGCTGTTGGACCTCTCAACAGACTGTTTTGGCAGAGCCCTGCACCATCCTGGTATCCCAGGCTGAAGAGGAAAGGATCACCTCACCCTTCTAAGTGTAGGCCAGGAGTTTCCATCTGTAGATCTGAGGGCACATCACCTCACACACCAAGATCTGTGTCATTGCTGCCACTCTTCAAGGAGGAAACTGAGGCACAAAGTAGGTGAGGACCATCTGTGTGGGCTCATAGACAAGAGCCCTCACATGGACCTGACCTCAGGAACATGGACCTGCTCCTCTGAACCCATGAAGTACCTTCAGGGTATTGGAATGAGATGATCTTTAAGGTCCCTCCCAACCCAAACCATTCTGGGATTCTTCAGAAGTGGCAGTGGTGTGCCCAGGAGTGTGTGGGGCAGGTTCACCCTCAGGGGAGTGAGGCTGTCACTGAAAACCCATGAAAAGTCATAGAATCATAGTATTGTGCCATAATATCATTGAATCATTAGGGTTGGGAAAGACCTCTAAGATCATCAATGAATCCCACCATCACCCACTAAACCACAGCACGAAGTGCCACATCCACTTGGTTTTTGACCACTTCCAGTGGTGCCGACTCCACCAGGGCCACCACCACTGACCTTCCAGACTATCTCTTATACCTCCACCCCATTACCATTTTAAGGTCCACCCAGCTAGAAACAAGATAACTGGGGACACCCCTGAGCCCAGCTCGGATCTCTCTCCTCCAGCTCCCTCCTCACCCCTCCAGGTAACACTCACTTCCTCATTTTGTAGACTCCTTTCTTGACACAGCCAAAGTTTCCTGCCCCCAGCTCCACTTCATCAATCATCAGGTGGTCCCTCTTGAGGAACAGTTTCTTGTCCTTCAGTTCCTCCGGGTCACTGTAGGGGCTCTCGTAGACACTGGTGTCCATGGGCAGCAGACGGGACTTCCCGGCACCTTCTCGGGGGACACAGTTGTTTAGAACCACCTGCCCTTCCCCGTCCCTCTCTCCCTCACTGACTGGGAGGCCAATTCTCCTTCAAGCTCCAGCATTTATCCTCTCTCATGGACATTTCCCTTCCTTACACAACCCATGGCCTGTCCAGGTTCCAGCTGCTGAAGGAGCCAGGATGGGGAGAGGTGGCTGAGCATTCCCATTCCACATATCAGACTCTGCAGGGCTTGGGCATGGGCAGGACATCACCCCACTGAAATACAGCTGAATCCATGGATTATTTAGGAGGCAGGATGGAAGATGGGGATAGGACAGGGCTCGATGTACTGGGTAAAACAGGGAATGGGATAAGGCTGGATTTACTGGGAGCTCAAAACCCTGAAATGACTGGGATGCTCTTGGGTGCCTTTGTAAGAAAGGGGTCTACAGGCAACCCCTGTGGCTCCTGTGCCATCCCCAGGTCCTGTCCCCTGCCAGGACAGGCTCTCAGAGGTGCTCACCTACAGGCTCTGGTGTGTATCCGTCCGCATTGAGGGGCCCCAGGTTTCTCTGGAAAAAAAATGGGGATAAAGTAGATGAAGGAGCACAGGGAAACTGCCTCAGTTAGAAGTGGAAAAGGAAGGGACAGGGAGCCTCTGCACCCCAACAGAGCCCAGATGGTGATGCCCTTAAAAGGCCCTGAGGTGGCACAAGAGATGGGAGGGGTATCAAGCCAACATTCCTCTTCCAGTCCCGGCTGGCAGATCCCAAATCAGGGATCAGGCCTTGGGGGATCCAGAGCCAGGCCCCCTGAACACAGCACCCTCCTCCAGTACAGCAGAGAGTGGCAAAGATGTGGGACATTCATTCAGCACAAGCACTGCTTGGAGTCACCAGGACATGGCAGTTTTGGGCACCACAGTATAAGATCTGAAGCCATCAGAGAGTGTCCAAAGGAGGGCAGTGAAGATGGGGAAGGGCCTTGAAGGGCAGACCAAGGGCACTTGGTGTGTTCAGCTGGACAAGAGGAGACTGAGGGGAGACCTCACTGCAGTTCCAGCTTCCTGGGCAGGGGCAGAGGAGGGGCAGGGACAGAGCTCTGCTCTGGGGGGACCAGGGACAGCACCCAGGGAAGGGCTGGAGCTGTGCCAGGGGGGTTGGGATGGATCTCAGGGAAAGGTTCTTCCCCCACAGGGTGCTGGGGCACTGCCCAGGCTCCCCAGGGCAGTGGGCACGGCCCCAAGGCTGCCAGAGCTCCAGGAGTGTTTGGACAACGCTCTGAGGGACAGGGTGGGATTGTTGGGGTGTCTGTGCAGGGACAGGAGTTGGACTGATGATCCCTGTGGGTCCCTTCCCACTCAGCATATTCTGTGATCCTGCGACGTGGGAGCCCAGCACGGATTGTGAAAGCTCCTGAGACAATGGGGGAGTGCTCAGGCCTCACTCAGCTCCACTGGGCTCTGGGAAGGGCTCCCAGCCCCCAAACTCCCTGGTTTCAACACAGCTCAGTTCTGGGAGCTGTGACTGAGCCCAGACATGCCCCAAGGCCAAGGGAGCACAAAGACCTGGCCAAGGGCCAGTGGGCTGAGTGTTCCCAGAATCCAACCACGTCCTCCTCGCTCCTGCCTGGCAAGGAGGGCAGGGGCAGAGGCCCCCCCCCCCCCAAGGGTGTTGCAAGGAGCTCAGTATGAATGGAAACCATTTTCAGCTCCAACAGTAGCTGTGCCTAGTGATTCCTCATCCCCATCCGAGCTGGAAAAGGGACAATGTCACAGATGGTCCTAGTATAGTCCATTGGAGTTACCAAGTTTTAGGGAAAAGCAGAGTTTGGAGAGCAGAGTTTGATCAGCAAAGCCTGAAATGCAACAGCATTAAACCGCTGAGGAACCAATAAAAGAGACCCCCCCAAAAACTTACGCTCACAGAGGGGTGGGTTGGTGGAGCCGGTGCTGCAGATGCTGCAAATCAGGAGAGAGAAATTAGGAATTTGCCTAAGCCTTAGCAGGATCAGAGCAGCCCTTGAAGGGTTGTGTCTGATCACATCCCCTCCACCCCCAAAGGACAGTTTTCGCAGCTTTAGACAAAAAAAAAAAGGTGTGGAAATGTGCCTGGATATGGGTGTTATTCCCAAATCAGTGGGAATAATCAGTCTCCATCAGTCCCAGAGCAGAGCCTGGCTGAGGAGAGCGAGGGTCCCATGGGCAGGCTCTGAAGGGACATTTGTGACACTTGGACCAGCAGAAAGTGACCCATGGTTTGGATCGTTCAGCTCCAGGGACCCACCAGGACCCAGCCTTGCAGGACATGTTTCCTGCTACCTGAAAAGCAGGTGATTTTCAGAAGCCTTTTGGCTCACCAGGAGTCCCTGATCCATTTGAGGCGCTGGTTCTCCCCATCTGCTCCTGCCTTTGGGCGTCCTTAGGCCAGGCCAGGAGAGTGGCCACTTTGAGCAGACAACATGACATGAGACTTGCCCAGTTTGCCAGAGGAGCAGAGACCTCACTGCTCCCTGCCCAGCAAGGGCTCAGCAAGGTTGGACACAGCAAGGGAAATGCGGGTTGGCACCGCTCAAACTGGCACCACTTGGTAGCAAACCCAGGCCCGGGGTGGCACTGGGAGATGTCAGCTCACCTGGCAGGTTGGGGTTGGGACAGGTTTCCTTCAGGTAGAAAATCAGCCCATCTGGTTTGAGTTTTAGGTATTCCACCAGCTGCAGAAGGAATCGGAGGAAAAAGAGATTATTGTGAGGAAAACATTACCTCTTTTTTTGTTGAAGACAACTTTTGTGGCTTATGGCAATGATTCCTCTCAGATTTATGCAGGCAAGGACTAGAATGTTTCTCTCCTCTGTCTAAAAGGAGATCTGCTCACTCAGGGATGTCCTACAGTAAGTGCTTGTATATTTGGATATCTGCCAGAGCTGGGAAGAACTTTGGAAGTTAGATAAGGACCAAAAAAAGACAAAAGGAAATCTCCAGTATGAGATTTTCAGTGTAATATTATTGTCCCAGTCAGAAAAGTTTTTTAAATCCTTTTGTGTCTGATAAAGCCTGAGAGAAACATTTTGCTTTCCTAGAGGAACTCCAGGGTTAGCTCTGAGGATCCCAGGCAGCTTTTCCCTGCAGCACCACTGGTCCAAGCACAGTGGGGATTTGACTCTGGCTGGAGACAACCAGCCCAGCCCTGGCCATTGGACCACAGGGACACAAGGCTTTCTCTTCTCCTCCTGTCTGGCTCAGATTTCAGCTGCAATTGGGAGCCTGACATGGTTCTGTTGCCATAAAAATGCCCCCAGGCCTTTGTTTTCAATCAAACTCAGAGTGAAAACAGTCCTGGGAATTTGGAAAATTCAGCAAAACAGAGTTACTGTCCCCCCAGGCAGCCCTGCCCAGGGGGAAGCTCTGGGATCTGCTCCTGGAGCAGGTCTGAGGTGGGTGCCAGGGGGCACAGCTGGGCTCTGGGGGGGACATGGACTCCCCAGCAGTGCCAAGAGTTGCTGGACCATGTGTCCCATTCCCTAAAAACCCACCCCACCTTCATAAGGATTGCTGGGACATCGCAGCCATGTCCCCTTCCCACTCTCAGGGGTGACAGGATGTGTCTCCTGCCAGTGGGATCTTCAGCCACATAAAGATTTCAGCAGCTGGCTCCAGATTTCTGCACTCCCCTACTCTCTGCACCAAAACCAGTCCCTCAGAACATGATGTGGCAACCTGTAGCCAATGGTTTTGCCAATCTTGGAGCAGTCCGGGGAACACACAGGAGGGACTACATGGGATGAGCAATTTCAGGGTTTTCTGAAAGGGAAAACAACCCATACCACCACCCATGGATGCTCTTAAAGCCTTTAAAGGTCCATATGGCCTTTCCTGTCCCTCAAGGCAGCTACAGTTGGTCAGAGCCTGGTGCTGATCACACCAAGGCTGTGGTTTTGATCCATGTATGGGCCATTCACTTCAGAGTTGATGATCCTCGTGGGTCCCTTCCAACTCAGAATAACAAGTGAAAAATGCCTGTACTTTCTTAG
This sequence comes from Lepidothrix coronata, assembly GCF_001604755.1. Classification (NCBI taxonomy): domain Eukaryota; kingdom Metazoa; phylum Chordata; class Aves; order Passeriformes; family Pipridae; genus Lepidothrix; species Lepidothrix coronata. The sequence continues at coordinate 32,420 of NW_016690516.1, read as the reverse complement.
ACATCAGTTTTCAGCACCCCCAGCACTTTACCTGCCAGAGTGTGTCGAACTTGGTGCCCTCAGGGATGGAGTATTTGCCAGACTTGTCCTGGTCCACCCTGTAGTGGTACACAGTCTTGCCATAGACGAGGGACAGGGCATAGGTGCCATTTTCCTTCCTTTCTCTCAGCCTGGAAGGAAGGAGAACTATTAAAAGTAGCTCTAGAATTTGCCCTGCAAGTTGTCATGGTTGCCAGGGGTGGGTGGGCACGTGGAAAGGTGTCCCTGAATCCACTGTTGGAATTGCCACCTTCCCGACACCCCTCTGAAGATGCCGAGGGGGATCCTTCAACTTCTGGTTTTTGCCTCTCTCATGGAATCTAAGAATGGTTTGGGTTGAAAGGGATCTTAAAGCTCATCCAGTTCTGCCCCTCTGCCATTGTCAGGGACACTTTCCACTAGCCCAGGTTGTTCCAACCTGGCCTTGGACACTTCCAGGGATGGGGCAGCCACAGCTGCTCTGGGCAACCTGTGCCAGGGCCTCCCCACCCTCACAGGGAAGGGTTCCTTCCCAATATCCAATCTAAATTTCCTCTCTTTCCGATTAAACCCATTCCCCCTTGTCCCATCACTAAAGTTCCTAATGAACTGTTCTCCAGCTAATTCTTCCTTTCCCTGACTCATTCAGGAGATAATTCAATTAAGAGCTGTCTCACCTTGGCAGAGATGCAAAGCAAATGCTTTCTCCTGTGTTTTATGGGCCATACATTGCCAAACTGTCAGTGTTAAATGCCTTCATCAACTGAACCCTGTATTTCATATCATCCAGTGCAATGGAAAGCACATTTCATAGAGATATTTCAACATGAGAAATAAATAAAGCTCAAGATTGGCTCTTCATGGAGTCCAGGCACTGTCTGGGCAATAACAGATTTGGGGTCTTAACCCCTGTCTTTGACATATCTGTAACCAGCCTGACCATAATCAGCTAAACCTCCTCTCAGAACTGTCATGTGAAAGCAATAATTACAGGATGGTGGAGGTGGGGAAAGGGTGAAAAGCACAAGGATCACAGCATCTGCCAGGTTTTGGATACTCACAGGAATTTCCCGTCAGGTTGTGCCCCCGAGTAGAGCCTCCGCTCAGCCTCGTCCCGGGTGATGCTGCCGTGGTACCAGGCCATCCTCTCATGGGCTGTGGTGGCAACCAGCTTCTCCACCTGTGGAGCCTGGCTTATGATGGCCTGTTCCAGTGCATCCCCCTGGAAAAGAGTGGGAAAGGAGACCTTCTGCCGTTCTGCTGCACCTTTGCAAGGCTTCAGCACAGCTGATTTTGCACCAGTTGGGGCAGATGACACAGGAAACTTGGAGGGTTTCCTAATTAAAGGGACTGCAACCCAACAATGGGTCACAGCAGAAATCTGTTCTGCTGCAGAGCAGAATTCCTTTCTTCTCTCAATTGACCTCATCCCTTGAATCCAGCTGAAGTCCATTGACTGACTGGTGAGGAAAGAGAAAATCATCACATTAATGTGGTGGAACTTGATGCCAGGATTGTGGGGTGTCTTTCAGCCTGACATTCCTTTGGAGGGGGTCCTGGTGGGTGGAAAGTCGGGTGTGAGTCAGCAGAGTGTCCTGGCAGCCCAAAGGGCAACCGTGTCCTGGGGGGCATCAGGCCCAGCATCGCCGGCTGGGCCAGGGAGGGGATTGTCCAACCCTGCTCTGACCTGGGGTGGCCTCACCTCGAGTCCTGGGGGCTGTTTGGGAGCCACAGTGTCAGAAATGTCTCATCAACGTCAGAAGGATGTTGGAGAGTGTCCAGAAGAAGCACATGGGGATGGGGAAGGGTCTGAGGAGCAGCTGAGGGCACTCGGCTGGTTCAGCTGGAGCAGAGGAGACTGAGGGGAGACTCCTCGGGGGCTGCAGCTCCTGCCCAGGGGAGGCGGAGGGGCAGGGACTGAGCTCTGCTCTGGGACCAGGGACAGGACCCAGGGAAGGGCTGGAGCTGTGCCAGGGGGTTGGGATGGATCTCAGGGAAAGGTTCTTCCCCCACAGGGTGCTGGGGCACTGCCCAGGCTCCCCAGGGCAGTGGGCACAGCCTTGTGGGTCCCTTCGACCTCAGGAGAGTCCAGAATTCCATGACTTTCTTTAAATCAGAAGGTCTTTGGTGCTCCTGCCTTCTTGGCTGCTCACCAGCTCCAGACACCAGAACTGCAAGAGCACTGCAGTCTGGAAATCAAGCGAGGGACCCTCAATTCATTTCCCTGGGCTCACACCTGCTCTAAACTGTTATTTTTCGTTGCCAGGAGGTGGCGATGTCCTTTGTGTTATCTGTCAGTGGCCACAGATCTGGTTCGTGGAGAAACCCCATAGAATACCTGCTTCTGGTATAGAATTCTGGCATGAAATAACTCATTCTGGTCCAGAATACCTCATTCTGCTATAGAAACCCTGTAGAATACCTCATTCTGTCAAATACCTTTGCTCTAAAATAGCCCAAATTTAGAGAGCCTTTGTAGAAAGGCTCCATAAGGACAATTCCTGAGCTGTATGTCTGCCAGGACTTGAATTAAAATATGGAATCACAGGATCAATTAGGTTGGAAAAGACCTCCAAGATCAACAATTCCAACCTGTGACCGATCCCAACCTTGTGAACTGGCTCAGAGCACTGAGTGCCACGTCCAGTCATTCCTTGGACATCTCCAGGAATGGTGATTCCACCACCTTCCTGGGCAGCCCCTTCCAATGAAACAACAAAATCACACTTGGAGGAGTCTGGTGACAAGGTGACAGGAGGTAGAAGGAAATTAATTACAGGGCTGCCAGTGTGACCACTTAGAGAGTTTTGCTTTATTTATATATTATATATATTCTAGTCTGTAATAAAATACAGGAACCTGTCTGTAGTTATTTAGATACTACTGTTGTAGTATCTAAATTTAAATGAGAGACCTGATCCAGTACCAACTACCTCAGGCTCATAGGTAAAAGCTCCATTGGCAAAAAAACCCCTCTACGTAGGACAAACTTTCAAATAGGCAAAGACTCCGCTCCAAAGAGAGAGGAAGACCTGAGCAAAAGTCTAAGTCTTGTTTCATTCCATTTTCAGCACAACATTTGGAGGCATCTCATGTGAAGAGCACTGATCTAAGGCAGGGAGCATCCCATGGGCTGCAGAGGAGAGAAGGACACGTGGGGAAAAGCTGGCAAAGGGAAGTCTAGGTGTTCCAAAGGGGAGTCACAGAATCACAGAGTCGGAAGGGACCCACAAGGACCATCGAGTCCAACTCTTAGCCCTGCACAGGACCATCCCAAGAGTCACACCCTGTGCCCCAGAGGATCATCCAAATGCTCCTTGAGCTCTGGCAGGCTCTGTCAGAGCTCAAGAAGGCTTGGGAAGATGTTTAGACTTGTTTCTGAAGAAGGAACTGTGAAAGAGAGGAATTAAGACTGTTCTTAGTGCCATCAGCCTCCGAGAAGGACCTTGTTCTAGAGGGGGCAAGAACAAGGGGATGATGCAAGAGCAAGAGGGGGATGACAGTGGCTGTGAAGTAAGATAACACACAGGTACCCTCGAAATTCCAGGCAGTGGAAGGATTGTAGGAAAATTTATTTCCAGAGTCAAGAACACTGGACTTCCAAGGAAATTATCTTAATGGTGCTCTGAACACTGGGCCTGAGAAAAGCCTCACTCCTGTTCTTCTTTATCATCACTGGCCCCCTGGCCCTCCCCACCCCAGAGGCCCTTAGCATGTCTGTGAGTTCTTATCTCTTTCCTCATACCAGAGAAAGTTTCTCTGGAATGCAGGAGGAGAAAACACCTAACATTTTCTCTGGGAAAGATGCTTCTTCTGGGCAGGAAAGCAAAGAACTCTAATCTCCTCGCCATAAATCTTCTGGCAGGGTGGCGGCGACAGAGGGGTCAGGGCGCAAGCAACAGGGTGTGAGCACCCCTTACACATTCCCACTCCTGGAAAAGGCCAGTACCTCCAGTTTCCACGTCTGCCGGACGTACTCCCGCACCATGTTGTCCCTCATGCTGTCGAACACCCCGGGCTGGGGCTCCACCCCACTGGGCCGGTTGCAGGGTTTGCGGAGGGGGCAGCACAGCCCGTCGGCGTCCTTGGAGTAGAACTCGCAAAGCTCCTCGGGCCCGCAGTGGGCCTTGCCCCCCAGGATGGCGTAGGTGCCGTTCAGCTGGCGCTCGATGGGGTAGTGGTAGAACTGCAGGTCGAACACCACGGACAGCACGTACCCGCCCAGGCTGCGCAGGCACTGCCGCAGCAGGAACAGCCCGTCTGACATCCCCGCCAGCTTCAGGTGCTCCTCGGCCTCCGACCTGGCGATGCTGCCATAGTAGAAGGGCAGGTGAGCGGCAGCATCCGGCATCTCCGGGACTTTCCTGGGACTCCTCCGGGTGGTTCACGCACTGCTGGTGCTCAGTCTGGAAGAGAAAATTCATGGAATCACAGGATCAACCAGGTTGGAAAAGACCTCTGAGATCATGGAGTCCAACCCATGACCCAACACCACCTCGTCACCCAGCCCATGGCACTGATGCCACGTCCAGTCTGTCCTTAAACACCTCCAGGGATGGGGACTCCACCCCCTCCCTGGGCAGCCCCTTCCAGTGGCTGATCCCTCTCTCTGAGAAGAATTTCTTCCTGATGTCCAACCTAAACTCCCCTGGCACAGCTAAAGGCTGAGCCCTCTCGTCCTACGGCTGGCTGCCCAGGAGAGGAGACCAACCTCCTGTCAGAGGGTTGTAGAGAGTGAGGAGGTCTCCCCTGAGCCTCTTCCTCTCCAGGCTGAGCCCCCCCAGCTCCCTCAGCCTCTCCTCACAGAACTTGTGCTCCAGACCCTTCACCAGCCTCGTTGCCCTGAATGTTCTTCACTGACATAATTTTGCAAAAATGGTTAGTTGGAATTAAGACTCCTCTGTCTTGAGGTTCTTCAACCCTCAGCTGACTCTCTGAGTCATTTCAAACCTCTTGTGGAGAGGAACATCAGGGATAAATGTTCGAGTACAATGTTAAAAAAAACCAAGCAAACAAAAAACCAACCAAACATAAAGCACAACCTCACACTCAGGACTTTGACCAATGCTCTATGAAAAAAACAAAATCCTTTATTGCCTTTGCTTTTTCTGCCTGTTCTAGCGCTGCAGGCGAGAACTGTTAGTTCAGGTGCTTTCACTGCACTTACTTCCTGAGAAGGTCAGCACCTCTTCCTAAATACGCACTCTATCCATATCCCCATCCACAGCATCCCACAGGATTCCTCCACCCTGCCCTAAATAGAGCTACAAAGTATAAGTAAAACCCATCTGAGCTTGATTTAAAGATTCCAGGCAATAAAGAATGCACCAAATCCTGCAGTGAATCACTCCAAATGGTTAATTATCTTAACTATTAAAAAAGTGCTTCTCACATCCATCCCGAAGTTTTCAGCCTTGACTTCCTACCATTTTCTCTCCAGCCCTCTTTTCACAATAAAAGGAAATTCTTTCACCTCTCTGAGTAAATTAGTTTTGTCATGGAGGTCTCTGAGTCCAGAATCTTAACTGCAGTAAGATTACAACATGAGATGTCTAAGAAGCATTTAGATACACGGTTGCACCAAACACAGCACAAGGAGATAGAGATAAGCCCAAGTGCTTCTGGGCAGACATCAACCATCAGTCAATGGGAACAAGAAGAAACTTTCCTCTAATTGTCCTTTGAACAATCTATGTTTTCTTTTCCCCACAATACCTGACTCTGGTGGTCTCTGAATTTGGCTGATACTCTGATCCCGCTGGCAGAAAGGGGCACGTTGTTGACTGAGTTGCTGCAGAGGCCCTTCTTCTGTATCTACACAAGTCCTGTATCTCTATCTTGAATCATCCAGAATCCCACCCAGAGGGTGTTGACAGAGGCCAGTGTGCTGTGATTCATGGAAACATCATCAGATCCGAAGGGTCTCATTTGTTCCCTGCGCAGACGACGACCCCAAGAAAGGTCAGAGTGGTTGTCCCCATCCCACAAACACGTCACTCGTGTTCAGAGTAAAGCAGACACTGGGAGAGTAAAGAGGACACTGGGTTTTTGGGCAATTTGCCTTGGTTCTTCCCAATTTGACCCTTATTTCTGAACACTGTGGGAGAAGTTACTACCCAATGGGTTGAGCCCATTGCTGTGGCCTCTGCTCTCAGGCAGTGGCTGGAGCTGTGTCTGGGCTGGTGGTCAGCCCTGCTGGGGCTCCCCCAGGCTCCTTCATCCCTCTCAGCACAACAGTGGCAGTGCTGCCTCCTGCCAGCCTCTGGGATCACTAGAGCTGGGAAGGGGTTGGCTGGATTTGTGCTCTGGATGGGCAGGAATGGGATAAGGGTGAGGAGGAAACTGCTGAGGAGGAACCAACCCTGCTCTGCAAAGACCCTCATGGAGCTGGATTCATGGCAACCAGACCATTCTGTACCTATTTGTTTGTTGTCTCCATCAAGCCCCGAAATGGCCCTGATGAGAACAGGAAGGGAGAACAGGAGGCGTTTCAGCCAAGGCAGGAAACCACAACAGGAAGCCTCAGTGGTGTTCACAGCTTGGGTGAGGGACCAGTGAAACCTGTCAGACACAGCACAACTGTGGAGCCCCTTCCACCAAATCCATCCAACGGAGCAGAGTGGGGTCTTGGCAGAGCTGCCGGTCTGGGACACAAAGGAAAACACCCCATGGCTCAAACCCAGACTGGAGTCGGTGCTTGGGACCAAAACAAACGTCCTAATCCTGTGATGCCTCCAGGCATCAAAGCAGCCCAGGCACTGGTTCCCAGACCTGGTTCCCAAACCTGGTTCCCTCAGATGACCAGGTCTTCCCAACCTCATCCTGTTCCCAGGACTGAAGGACATGAGACTGAGGATTGCAGCTCTTGGGTTTAACTGCAGTGAGCTCATGAGTCATGTTCAGGAGGAAGAGGAAGTGCTGAGTGAGCAGTGGGAGATCAGTGGCCTTCTTCGTGTGCTGCTACTTTCCACTGCCCACCTGGGACAAACAGCAGGGAGGTACAAGGATGCTGCACCTAAACATGCTGCTTCCCTCTCCTGGAAAGTCCAGGAGCAGAACATCACAGCAAACAAATTGTTCAGACAGGTGAAAATGAGGTGGCGGAAGCCATTGGTGACATCTGAGCTCTCACAAAATTTCCAGCTGCCTACACGGAGTGTTCTGTTATAAACAGGCTGGTTTTCCTCTCCAAACACAGAGCTGTGAGTGAAGGAACTCTCATGGAGTGATCCCAGGCCTTGGTTCAGGCTGTGCCACCCATCTCATCCAAGCCTTGCTGTCACAGGTGAACCCTGGTAGGAAATGACTCCTACTAGAAAAAACTTTTAAGTCCCCAGACATGAGGAAAAGTCACCTGCTGAAGTCACAGAGCAAACTTGAACAGGATAATTTATAGCCCCTCTTACTTTTAAAAGGTTTGTCCAGCCATCTTGGCTCTTCCCATTGCTCACACACCAGCCCAGGGTCTTCTGGGCATAACTCAGCTCCTCTTCCAAACTACAGTTCTGGTCACAGAACCACAGAACCACAGAATATGCTGAGTTGGAAGAGACCCACAAGGATCATCAAGTCCAACTCCTGGCCCTGCACAGGCCCATCCCCAAGAGTCACACCCTGTGTTCAAGAGTAACATCCAAACGCTCCTTGAGCTCTGTCCTTGGCACTACGTCTGGGTGGACCTGAGCAACCCTGAACAACCCCAACAGACTTCCACAAACCTCACACAACCTCCTTTTCCCAAAGCAGACAAAAGTTAGAACCAATTTCATGGACCGATTTGGTGAATGTAACAAATGCCCAGAAGCTGTGCAAGGGACCCTCCCCCATCATTAATTTGAAGTGACAGGACCTGATTTTTCCAGCACCTGCCTAGTCTCTGGCCCTGGGTGTTCCTGTTGGGTTTGGGTGCTCCCCTCAGGCTAGACAGAGCCCTCGGGGCTGTCACCCAGGGCCCCTGTGGTGATGGCCACGTTTGCAAGTTGGTGTCATGACATGGAGATGTCCTGAAAAAAAAGAACCCCCTCTGAAACACAGTGGGATCTGTGCCCATGGCACCCAGGAGATGTCAGGCAATCACATCCATATATAGCTGGGTACTTATTTCACTCATCAGACAGGAACCAACAGGAACTGGTTTAATTTTGTAACTTCTCAGAACAGCAGAAGCACTTTGTGTGAATACAGAGCCAGTTCCCAGGAGCACTGGAGAAACTGGAGGCAGCACTGGCAAACTTCAGCATCCTGTTAGGACCATATTTTCTGTCCCATTGTCCTGGCAGCAATAATCCCATATAACACAAACAACCCCATATACCCCAAAACATTCCATATACCACAAATAACCCCATATACCACAAATAATCCCATATAACACACATAAATCCCATATACTACAAACAATCCCATATACTACAAATAATTCCATATAACACAAATAATCCCATATACCACAAATAACCCCATATACCACAAAAATCACATATAGCACAAATAATCCCTTATACCACAAATACCCCCATATACCAAAAATAATTCTATATAACACAAATAATCCCTTATACCACAAATAATCCTTTAGATCACAGCCCTGGCTGGCTGAGCTGTCCCTTTAAGGTGGTTGGGTCACCCAGGGGGAGAGGAGGGACCTGCCCAGGGGAGATCAGGGGCTGGAGAGTGGGAACCAGCACAGAGAGGTCAGGGGATGCTTTGGAGGTGGTGCTGGGAGCTGCTGCCGAGGTTTGTGGGGGCAGTGTGGGGCAGGGGGGTTTTAACCACCCCCTACATGGGGTTTGACTGTGGAGGGGGGAGCAGGGGCAGCTGGAAGTGCCTGGTAAATTTAGCATTGCTGAGAGGTGAGGTCAGCCTGGGGTGGGTGGTGGGGTCTTTCGGCTCCTCTGAGGTCTCTTCTGCTGCCCCTTAGGGTTGGGAGTGTCCTGTGGCACGGGGGGGGGGGGGGGGGGGGGGGGGGGTTCCATGGGCAGCCCAGTTTAGCTGCTTGACCTGCAGCAGGTGAGTCAGCTGGGTGGGTGTGGAGGGAGCATCACTCTGCCCCGAGCTCCTCTGGCCTGGGGAGCCTCCTTGTCCATGTGAACTGGCCTCTCTGACCACCCCATGGGAAGGGAAGATGCTTCTCGTGGTGCCACCTGCACTCCCTCAAAGAATAAACGTGCATTGTCACAGTGCTGCTCCAGCCCCTTCTGACAGCACTGCAGGAGAGCCCTGAGCACAGGTCTGTACCCAAGGTTATCCCAACCCTGATGGCCCCCACAGAGGGGTGGCTGGATGGAGGAGCAGGGCTGAGCCTTCTCTGTGGTACAGAGAAGGGGTGGGGAGGATTTAGGGCTGGGAGCTGGGGGTGAGGAGCAAGGGGGTGTCAGAGACAGAGTGATCTCAAGGAGCAGCCACTTCCCTCTGGACTTGCACGTGCAGGGACCTTCTGGCTGTCCCTCATCCCTTCCCTGGATTCCATTCAGTTGTTCTTGATTTGATCTGAGAACTGGATTTATGGCTGAAGATAAGGGCTGAAAAATGCCTCCAGCTGCCTTTCCAAGTCATTCATCCCAAGAGGAGCTGGCACTGTGCAGGAGGATGAACTGAAGAGCTGATTCCTGGAGCTCAGGCACATGTTTTGATTTGGGTTTTTTGTTTTGTTTTTTGGGGTTTTTAAAATATTACATAACAGAAAGCTTTAAAATAACTTCGATTCAACATGAAATGCTTCTTAGTTCAAAGACAAACCTGACAAACTTAACTTTGGATTGACCTGGCTGCAGGTTCCCGATTAATGTTTAATTTTTATTTATGCACTCCATGGCAGCTCTTCCCAAGATTTCCTCCTGAGCACTCCCATGCCTGGCCAGAGCTGCTTTTCTGACCTCCCAGCTCATTGAAACCTCAGCTACTCACCCATTTGTCAGCAACTGAGCTACATGTGAGTGGGAGTTTACGAAAGCATGAGCCCGTTTGTGTTTGTGCTCACTAACAGGCTGCCTTCTGCTTGTATGTGGAGATAACCATCTCCTCTACTTCTCAGGGAGCAGCACTGAGTCAGACCTGCCTGAAGTGGTGGCTTTTACAGAAACTCCACAGAAAAACCTGGTTGCCACTAAGGGCCTTGTGTGATCTTGGCCCTGAACGAAGCAGGGAAGTCCACAGTGCAGGAATGTTCCATATGGAATCACCAAGGTTGGAAAAGACCTCCAAAATCTTCCAGTCCAATTTTTGACCAAACACCACCTTGTTCCCCAGCCCAGAGCACTGAGTGCCACGTCCAGCCGTTCCTTGAACATCTCCAGGGATGTGACTCCACTACCTCCCCTGGGCAGCCCCTTCCAAAGCCTGACCACTCTTTCCAGGAAGAAATTCCTCCTGATGTTCTTCTCCCATATGAAGTGAAACACTGGAGCCATTTGGCCCTGGGGACAGTCCACAGTCCTTTTTGAAAGGAAAAATATTAAATTCCACAGCAACAATTCCACTTGCAAGGCTCACGAAGGGCTCTGGTGCCCCAGTGATATGTGAAGGCTCATGACAGTGACAGGACTGTACCAGGCCCAGAGAAGAGCTCATGGAGATCAGTGCTCCTCTTTCCCTTTCTAAATCCGTGTCCAGAGACCTTGTGCCACCCAGTACAGTGTTACTGGAGGTCAAACACAGAGGGAGTGGCTCTGCTCAAATGCCTGTGGCCTTGATCTTAGAGAAAAGGAGGCTCAGGGGGCACCTTCTCACTCTCTACAACTCCCTGGCAGGAGGGAGGGCCCAAGTGGGGGTCACTATTTCCTCTTATCTGGGACAAGAGGAAACAGCCTCAGGTTGTGCCAGGGAAGACTTAATATGAATATTAGGGAAAATTACTTCACTGGAAGAGTTGTTCAGCCCTGGCACAGGCTGCCCAGGGCAGTGGTAGAGTCCCCATCCCTGGAAGGATTTAAAAGACATGTAGATGTGGCACTTGGCTTAGTGGTGGCCTTGGCAGTGTTAGGCTTGCAGTGGAACTGGATGATCTTAAAGGCTTTTCCCACCTTAATGGTCCTGTGATTCTGTGTACTGGAAGCAGCCAGTGGCAGGGGAATGGGTGACTGGTGTTCTGTGCCACCTTCCACCCAGGACCTGAGCTGGACAGGCTGCCTTGGGTGCCCTCAGCTCTGGTAAACGTTTATTCCCACGAGCCAGTGCCCTTGCTGACAGTTCATGTTTGAGGGGTTTGGCGCAGATACAAATCTGTGCCCAGAGGCTGAGAGGGTGCCATGTGCCACCTCTGCTCCCACCCTGCAGCTCTCAGACCCTCTCTTCTTGCTGCTCTGCTGTGGTTTGGCCGCTCGTGATGCTCACCCTTCCCCGAGAGGCAGCACCGGTGCAGCAGAGCACAGAAAATCGATGACACGCCGGTTTGGAGCGGGGAGATGGTAACAAAGGCCTGAGCTCACTCAGATCCTGCTGGGGACTGGTTTTCCCTCCGTGGTTATTTGTCAGATGCTAATGAGTGGAAGCAATTAGCTCTGGGAGCGGGGGAAGGGGAGGGGGCTGTGGAGGGACAGCTCAGGCTGGGTTTGGTCAACAGCTGGCACTGCCCAGCTCCCAGAAAGCAGCTTCTTGGGGTTACAAACCCTGCTTCCTCTGGGGTTTTCACTCGTGAGCCCTTGGTGCAGCTGCTTTAGGGGGGCACAAGGGTGGGTTTGGAACCCTCCACAGGAGACCAGGGCAGATATTCCTGTGAGAAGACAGAGCTCAGCCCCTGAGGAAAAGCACAGTGAGAACATTGTACCAACGGGTTTCTGAAAAACCACACAATCACAGGATCAACCAGGTTGGAAAAGACCTCTGAGATCATGGAGTCCAACCCACAACCCAACACCACCTCGTCACCCAGCCCATGGCACTGATGCCACGTCCAGTCTGTCCTTAAACACCTCCAGGGACAGTGACTCCACCCCCTCCCTGGGCAGCCCCTTCCAGTGGCTGATCCCTCTCTCTGAGAAGAATTTCTTCCTGATGTCCAACCTAAACTCCCCTGGCACAGCTAAAGGCTGTGCCCTCTTGTCCTACTGCTGGTGGGAAGGGACCTCTGGAGATCACCCAGTCCAACCCCCCTGCCAGGGCAGGGTCACCTGGAGCAGGTCTCAAGCAAGGCCACCAGCTTTTGCAGGATGTCATCAAATCTCCCCTCTTGGCTGCCTTATTTACCTTTGAATAGGAATAAAAATTAGATCCAGGCCCTCTGCTCAAGGGGATTGCAGTATCAATGATATTGTTGCAATTAGTATTCCCAAATTTAAATTTTTCATTTAAGAATTTGTATTTGTATTACTTATGCAATATTCTAATCATGCTGTGTTACCTTTTTCCATTAAGGAGTCAACAAATTCACAGCAGGGGGTGTGTTAATACCTCTGGATTAACACAGGTGAATCCAAAGTACAAACTTGTTTCCTATTTCCATGTAGCCACATCCAAGGGATGCTCTTTCTAGCAGAGGGCACCCGTCTCTTACTAAAACCGTGTTGTCTTGTTGTGCTCTGTGTGGAAAACGTGGATGTAAAGACACAGCCAAGCACCTGGATTTTTCTGTGCTCCTCAGCACAGAGCAATTTAAGTGTGGTTGGCTTTGCACTGAATCAGTGGCCACCAGTTATAGGATTTTAGCAGAAGTACTTTGCTTTTTCCCTAAAGAACAGGATGTTTCTTCCTTATCTATAAACATATAAAATGTTATTCTTCACCAGAGTATCTTTACTATACACATATATTTATATTTTCTCCACAACCCTTACGATTTTGACATAAAACAAAGCCATAACAAATTTTGTCCCTACACAGACAAGACTTGTTTTGGGTTACTTTTGACCACAGAATGGTTTGGGTTGGAAGGGACCTTAAAGCTCATCCAGTCCCGTCCCCTGCCATGGGCAGGGACACCTTCCACCAGCCCAGGTTGCTTCAAGCCCCATCCAACCTGGCCTTGGACACTTCCAGGGATGGGGCAGCCACAGCTTCTCTGGGCAACCCTGATGTCCAAACTTGTTGAACATCTTATATTTCCTAAGTATTTGTCAGACCTTGATAAATCAGAATGTAAAGAACCATATTTTTCCTAAAATGGTGCAATGAGGGGCACAGAAAATTTAACTGAATGGGTTTATTTGTTTAACTCAAGCTGACATTAATATTTCAGGAACATCCAGTGGTGCAGACAGGCACAGGTACCCTGATTCCTGTTTCCTGCTCTGCCACAGGCTTCAGTGGCTGGATTAGCACAGGAACAGAAGACCTTGGAGCTGCCCCTGGTTTGTAGCAGCATCTTCTCAGAAGCCAGATGCCCCTGGTGAGCAGTGGCCCTCTCAGGGCAGCTCTGGAATAGGTGGGTGCTGTCCCCACGTGCAGGGTGACACCACTGTGTGATGCTTTTGGATAAAGGAAAGTCACCCTGTTGTCCTAAGGCAGCCCGTGCTCCTCTGTTGGATGTGGGTTTAGTAAGAAAGGCTGTGAAAACCCCCTGCTGATCCTTTGTGGAGCCACTGAAAACACTCCTGGCTCCAGAGCCCTCGATGCTGACCAGCTGTTAATGAGGGGCTGAGGGCAGAGTTAAACCCCTCACACCCCTTCCTGCCTGGCTGCCCGAGTGCTCCTGTGCTCTGGGAACGCAGCCACGGCTCCAAACAAGTGATGGCAGGATGTTTGTCCTGGGGATGGGTGAGCACAGAGCTGTCCCTGCCACCAAGGGGTTGATGCCTGCAGGATCCTCTGGGTTTCAGATGGAGCAGGTGGTTCCATGGAGCCAATGACCAAAAACTGCAGTAGCCTGGGCGTAAGTTGGAGGAAAAGGGCTCTGGATTTTGCTTGCTTCTACCTGCCCTCCCTGCAAAACCTTGTGAGGAGCTTTTGCTGAAATAACAACTTACACACAACATCACAGGCCTAGGGATTGACTCACAGAATCCCAGAATGTGCTGAGTTGGAAGGGACCCCCAAGGATCATCCAGTCCAACCCTCAGCCCTGCACAGGACCATCCCCGAGAGTCACACCCTGTGCCCCAGAGGATCATCCAAATACTCCTTGGGCTCTGCCAGCCTTTGTGCTGTGACCACTTCTGCCAGAGCAGAGTGTTTAGGGAGTGTCAAACTGCAGGAAGATTAAATAAAGTATTTACCTGAGGGATTGATTGTGAGCTTGTGGCTTGAGTCCATTCCCTGGCCACTTACTACACTACTTCCCTATTTCCTACTACAAGTAGCACAGCCTTCAGCAGGTTGCAGGAGAGGTGACACAGAGGGCTTTGAGAGCACTGGGTGTGACACATCTTACTGGAAATGAGTTTATTATGACGTACACTGGCCTGGGTCCTTCTGATGGTGCTGGGCAGGTCCTTCTCTGGGAGGACTAAACCCACTGAGCAGGTTTGATGCTGCTCTGAGCAATGTGCCCTTCTTGCCTCCCTGCTCCAGGTGCTGGAGGGGCTGACAGCTCTATTTCCAACCACAAAATGATGGTGGCTTTGTTACATTAACAGCTGCATTTAGGCTTTGACTGTGCCGTTTAAAAATAAAGGTGACAGCTGAGCTCAAATTTTAGCACTGTGGTTGGGTTTCCGTCCTTGAGTTATTCTGCCTTCATTTAGTTTTGAGAGAAAATGGTCACTGTGTTGCCCTAAGTAACATCTTCCTAAGCATAAGCTCTCCTCTGATTTCATACAGTGGATTCTGTCAGGCATGGGTTGATGTGTCCAAAACTCCCTGCCTTTTCTGTCTCTACAGAAGTATTTTTAAGGCATTCTCACTCTGGACAATATTTATGCAAATTTAGCAGTTGATACATTTATTCTGGTTTATAGTCTTCCTCTAAAGGCACCCCTGGAACTCTGCATGTCCCTCTGGGAGAGGAGGTGGATTGGAATGGGGAATCACAGAACCACAGAATGGTTTGGGTTGAAAGGGACCTTAAAACCCATCCAGTCCCACCCCCTGCCATGGGCGGGGACACCTTCCACTAGCCCAGGTTGCTCCAAGCCCCGTCCAAGCCCTTTGGACACTTCCAGGATGGGGCAGCCACAGCTTCTCTGGGAAACCTGTGCCAGGGCCTCACCACCCTCTGAGTAAAGAATTTCTCCCTATAATCTATTCCAAACCCAGCAGACAGTTCCCATTCAGGCCAGTACTGAGCTTGGCCTTACTGGTGGTGCACCAGTGCCATGTGTTGGTCACCCCAGCTTGGATGAGACAAAGGTTTCCATGTGACCTGAGCTGCCCCAAGCCTAGGGACAGGGGCTTCTGCTTGGGGCAGTGCCAGGTGAATGTTCCAGCTCCCCTGTGAGGAGCCAGCACTGCTGCAGGGCCTCCAACCATCTCTGAAGTGGCTCTTGGAGATGGTTTGTCTTCAATTAAACTGCCCCAGATTTGAGGCACAGTGGCTCCCGTGCTCCAAGTGCTGGCACAGCAGTGCCCAAAACAGGGAGACAACCTTCTGTAGCACTGCTGGAGGGGATTTAGGCAGCTTATAAATATCCAACTCTGAAGCTGGCTGAGACACCAAAGCAACTTCTCGGTACTTGCAATAAGTGCCACGGGCTCTGATGGCCATGAGTCACAGGGCTGCTCGATCTGGCTTTGAAAGCCCAGATGAAGGGGGAACCAGCAAATCCCAGCACGACAAGAGGAACGTGTTGGGCATCTGGTGCTCACCACTGGTGCTGCAGATATACCACTGGCCTTTATAATCAGAATATTGCTGTGAATAGAGGGGTGGAAGCTGCTGGCAGATCTCTGGGTGCACTCATTGCTCCTCAGGCACACGAAGGGCAGTTTAGTCTGCACAGAACAGACCAAAGCAGTTCCTGCAGTTTCAAAATGAAAAAGAAAATCAATACCACCCATGTGGCTCAGTACCAGTGGTGAACATGATCCCAGCACCTTGGTGTTACTGAAATGACTTATTTCAGTAGGTGATTTGATCTTAAGAGTGCTGGAATCATGACAAGTTCAGGAGAGAACAGTGAAAGAGATGAAGGGTCTGGTTGGGCTGATTAATGAGCACAGCTTGTGGGAGTGGAGGACACACAGTAATTGTGGACCAAAAATGGTGGGGGGAAATCTGAGAGCAAAATAGAATTATCTAAGGAGCATAAGAGTCTTTCAGAGAGGAAAAACTCTTCTGGATGTGCAGACAAGATGATCTGGGGATAAAGCAGAAGATATTAATCAGTGGAAAGCAAGTCCAGTTCTCAAGAAACATTTCCGAGCAAGAAGGATCATCAGGATGTGGAACAGGGGAAAGAGTGAAAGTCCCATTGCCACTCACTCAGCACTGGATCAGAAATTGTGCTGTAGGGAACAGGAAGAACCTGGGATGAGCTCACAGGACTTTCCTATCTCTCATTTCTGCAGTTAGGGAAAATCCTACTTTCAGTTTCTTTCTGGGGCCAGAAATGTAATTTCCAGTTCACTCAGTGTTTTTTGGAAGACTGAAAAATGCTGAATGCAGGAGGATTTTTTCTTTTGCTGTTGACATTTTTGGTGGTCTTTCACTGAAATGAGAACGAAGCCCTTCACTTGCTCACAGACTGGGGTGACGTGCTCAGCACTGAGTATTCTCTGGCACATATTTATGATGTGGCTCAGTGATCATGACTAAGATGAGAAAATAGCTCATTCTGCATGGTCTGGTAAGTTCTTAGTGTTTGTCCTTCCTGTGCTGTCAAGGGGAGGTTGCATTAATCACTGTCTGCCCTGCTCAGGCTCTCCTTACATGGGCAAAATATCTCCCCAGACCCTTCCACCAAGGAAAACCAGCTTTGAGGTGACCTTGCAGCTCATCCCATTGCAAGCACCCATCCTCATGTCCCTCTTGAATGCAAGACACTAAAAATAGAAGGTTAGGAAAACCTTCTGGTCACTTGTCTTCTGCTTCCCCCTCCTGCAGCCTCCCCTTGTCACCTGAAAGTGCAGGACACCAATAACCCACTGACACAAATTCTGCAGGAGAACATTGTGGTCCAAGGAATTTTGTGCTGGAGATCCCTCTGGGCTCCTGGGCTGCATCCAACCATGGTGGGTGTTCCTGGCAGTGTTTGGGCACTGCCAACGAACCTGGCAGTGTTTGGGGCACTGGTGGCAGAGAGATTTCGCTCACAGCTGCCTCATAGCAGCGACAATGGTTGGAAATAGGTTTTTCTTCAGCACTTTCAGCACAGACAAAATGGAAATCCTTCCAAGTTCCAGGTAATCCAGGGCACTGGCAGCTGTGCAGGGCATGTCCTGCCCTGCTTGGCCCAGCTGAGTTCCCAGAAGTGCCTGGTGCTGTTTAACATGATTTGGGAGAGATGCAGACAGCACTGAACATCCCTGAAAGTTCTGCCTGTTCCTCTGGCTCCTGGTTTTGCTGTGGCTGTGGGGCTTTTCTCTAGACTACTGTCTGGTTTTGCATCAAAATTATGTTCCTTGGGGCAGGATTTGCTGGCTCCTTTCCCAGCTCAGCCACAGCACTGGTGTTTGTGCTGAGTCTGCCCAGTTTGCCCTGGCAGGACCCTCTTTGGTCCCCCTCTGTGCTTCACATGATCCCCCTCGTCCTCCAGGACCTTGAACTTCTGATATGGAATTCAGGAGGATGCTTCCTCCACTGATTTCTAGACATGTGCACAGTCTCACACTTCCTTATTAATAAAATAAGGCTCTAGCTGTAAGATATTATTCAGGCTGGGTGCTCCCACCTCTGCTTTTGAGTTCTGTGCATGAGAGATTATAGTCTCAGATAAAAATTGAGGGGCAAACCCTGTGTGTAAGTCTTCTCAACTAATCTTCAGGATCTGCACAAACATCTGACAGGAAAATGGTCATGATTTTCACTCCGAAAACCATAATTTTCCACCTGCCTTGCAGATCTCAACAGCAGGTTTCACTGATCTGCTTCAGAGACCAGCACTGGGAGTTTTCTAGGGAGATGGAGAAGAGGCAAGAAGGAGCAGGAAACCCAAAAACTGTTCTTCACTAGCCCAACCTATCATAAGTTTGTTATTTAATAAGTTTCTGCTGAGGGATTTTTGGAATTCCAAACTTCTGAAAATCTCTCTGCTTTTCAGAAGCACAAACAAGTTGTTTTTTTAAAACAAGTTGGTTCTTTAAAAAGACTTTAAAGGTCTCAGCTGGCTTCAGTTCTCTTCTCTTTTTGGCCAAAATGAGATAGAACCTGGGCACAATGTGGTTGTGCTGGGTATCTGGAGGCAGAAGGACTTTCCATGAGATCTGAGCTCAGGGTTTGGGTCAATGACTGAGTGTTGCTGGGTCTGGTGTCTCTTCCAGCTTTGTCTCTGCCATTGGGTTTTCTGGCCACTTAATTGTTGACAGGCAGCTCTAAGTGCTTGGGAGAGTGACTGGTTTGGGTCAAATAATCACAAAATAAGGTTTGAGATTATTTTCACTAATATTTTGCAGGTGCTGGAGTGCTCCTGGTTAGTGGAGGGAGTAACCCCAGAAGTGGCAGCATGATGGTTTTGCTGCTCAGGTGTTTCTGCTTTGCAGTTTTGCAGTTCATCCCAGTGCTGCCCAACCCAGACCTTCCAGCAGCCCCGGGCAGAATCCAGAGTGTCCCATCGACTCCATGCCCTTGCCAGTGCTCCCAGTGGATGAAATGGAAGGCTCAGTGTTCTACTTCGGGCTTTTAACTCTTGCAACAGAGGATTTTCTCAGTATTATATCATTGTAGAATGTGCTGAGTGGGAGGGACCCACAAGGATCATCCAGTCCAACCCCTGGCCCTGCCCAGGACACCCCAACAATCCCACCCTGTCCCTCAGAGCGTTGTCCAAACGCTCCTGGAGCTCTGGCAGCCTTGGGGCCGTGCCCACTGCCCTGGGGAGCCTGGGCAGTGCCCCAGCACCCTGTGGGGGAAGAACCTTTCCCTGAGATCCATCCCAACCCCCCTGGCACAGCTCCAGCCATTCTCTTAAGTAATAAAGCTTTAAAATTGCTCTTGTCTGCTTTGTAACCTTGGTGTGCCTCAGAGCTCTCACCTGGAACACCTGGTTCCTAAAAACCACAGCTGTTCCCTGTCCCTTCAAAGGCTTTACCCCAGGCTTGGCCAGGGCTTTGCTCCTCAGAAATGTGCTGATGGTGCTCTGTACCCGGGTCCCATGTCTCGATTCTTTATTTCTAGGCAGCTGAGGGATGATGTTGATGATCCCTCTCCTGCAGATGAGGATGTTGAAGGAGGCAGAGGATGCCAAGGGCTGGAGTTCTCCCAAGTACCGCACTGGCTGTCACATTACACTGCCCAGCACCATAAGAACATTGAATCTCTAGATGATCTATGATGGGGCTTGAAAGAACAGTCACTTGGACATCTTTACACCTGCTTTATTATGGCCAACAGGACTCAGAAGTGAAGTTCTTGTGCTGTTTTAAAACCCCATAGGATTTTCAGAAAAATACAGAAAAAAAAACAGCAAAAGCATTATCTGAAGCCTCTTCCCCCACTTCTTGTCCCAGACTCCTAAATCTGTCTGAATTATTAACTCACTGCAAGAATTGTATGTTGTCTCATCCCCTCAGGGGCACCCAGGACGTGAAGTGATTGCTTTTTTGATGTACTTCAAGATCATCCAGAATAAAAAAAACCCTGTGTGTATTTCCCAAGGTACAAGTGACAGGTCTTGCCTAAAGTTTCAGCTCCTTCAGCATTCGCCTTTTGTGGCTTTCATGCATCTGGACCTGCCAAAGTCATGCTGTCACCAGCTGAGGGGCCCCTGGAGCCTGTTGGAAGCCAAAGGCTATTACAAGGTCTGGCTTAAGAGGCTCCACTCCTCTGATTTATCAAAGTAAGTCTTGGCTAAGCTGCCCTGGTATGAACTGGGAGGTGATGGTGATCAACCTCCCTGTTCCTTTCGGTGGTCAGGAGCAGTTTGAGGTCCTGGTTCACCAGGGTCTGCTGACAATGTCCTGTTGGGTTGGGAATTTGAGGTCCCTACATTTGCTCTTTGGAAGTAGTTGTGCACAGGGAAGTGGGAGATGGCTTCTGTTTTGGCAAGGACATGTTTGACATCCCAGGAAATACCTTCCCAGAGCCAGAGCAGTGACAACCTGCACTGTGACTGATGGAGACCAGGGCACTGCACTGGTAGACCTGGATTTAAGGTCAGAAACTGGGCAAATAAAGTAGAAAGACTCAGAGCCCAACAGCCACCTGACAGCAAAGTTTACTGCGTTTTGACAGCAAAGTTTTCTGTTTGGAGTTTTAAAAGACTAAAGATGAGTCTAAGATTTAAATCTAATTTGCAACAAGGACGGAAATTTTGCAAGATCCCAAAATCATGTGTAAAATAATGTCCTGGTGGTTAGTGATGGTCTTGAAAGGTCTTCAGCAGAGTAGGAGCACAAGGTTTGCCTCATCAGGGCTGCTCAGGATTGCTTTGAACACTGTTTACTGCTCTGTGTTGTGAGGATTAAACAGATTCAGACTGGGCAGGATTAGAGGGTGGTCAGAGGAAAGTCCCGAAGAGGAAACTCTGAAGAGGAAAATCAATACAACTGGAGGCTGGGGAAGTTAAAGGCTTGGAGTTCAGCTCTGCTCTTGCAAAATCTCATCAGCTCTGAGGGGTGAGGATGTGTTTCCATGTGACCAGAGTGTGTTTGGGCACGTGTGTGACTCGTGAGGGGCAGTGGAAGTTTGTGTTCACATTTCCTATGTGAAAGGTCTGCTCTGGGTGTTGAAATGCTCCACTAACAGGCAGCTTGTGATCTCCATTTTCCAAGTATAACACTGTTCAGAGCAGAGAGAAATAATGGGCTAGATCTGCCCAGGGCTTTCTGTTCATTTTAAATTATAGCAGCAAAGGGGCTTTGTTTATTTGAATAGGATGTAGGGAAATGGAGTTATTTAAGACTAGTTCATGCTTTATCCTTAGTGCCTCCCTTACTGAGGCTGGAACTGTGTTTGCTGGCTGTGCATGGACTTTGTAAAAGCTGCCCATGTTCTCTGTGGCCCCCGGGATCTGTTTTATGTTCTGGGCTCTCTCCAGCCCAGGCCTGGTCTCTGCTGTGCCCATTCAATCCCACACCCAGCTGGGCCTTTCCTGGAACCTCTGGGATGCTACAAAGCTAAATAAGCACATTCAGTGATCAAAACTGTGTTTAAAAATTCATATTCCTGCACTAAATACTAAGCAAGGATTATATACTTTGAGCCTGTATCATATTATATATATGTATATACTTTGAGCCTGTATTATATTACAGATATATATATGTATATTACTTTAAGCCAGTATCATGTTACCCAAGTATTATACTTTGGGGGTGTACATCTGGAGAAGAGAAACCTCCAGGGAGACCTGAGAGCCCCCTCCAGTGCCTAAAGGGGCTCCAGGAGAGTTGGAGAGGGACTGGGGACAAGGGATGGAGGGACAGGACAAGGGGAATGGCTTCCCAGTGCCAGAGGGCAGGGTTAGATGGGATATCGGGAAGGAATTCTTCCCTGTGAGGGTGGGGAGGCCCTGGCACAGGTTACCCAGAGAAGCTGTGGTTGCCCCAGCCCTGGAAGTGTCCAAGGCCAGGCTGGAGTACCCTGGGCTAGTGGAAGGTGTCCCTGCCCACGGCAGGAAGTGGAACAGGATGAGCTTTAAGACCCCTCCCAACCCAAACCATTCTGGGATTCCCAACCTGTCCATTTGATGGAACCCACCTAATGCTACTGTAGGAGTCAGCAGAGATTCCTGGAAAAAACAAGTGCTAAGCAAAGTTTGAGGGCTTTTAAATGCTTTTGTAACATCTATTTGGTACTTTTGGGTATTTCCAGCCCTCCAGATGAATTTCCTGCATTACCTCACGAGCAGCTGCTTTGGGCACCTTTCTGTTCCCAGCCCTGTCACTCAACTCAAACCCACACACTGGTAGGGGGGAAAAATATCCTCTCTTTGGCTTCCCTTGCCCTTGGTATCTCTGGTTTTGTGCTGCCAGTCCCACCTGCTCGGGGTTTGTGTGAGTTAAGCCTGGCTTAACTGACATCTGTTGTCCCTTCAGACTTTTCCTGCTCAAGCCAAGTTTTCTGTGCGTCACTGAGAGGGCTTAGATCGTGTCTGGAGCCTGGGAATTTCCAAGTTTTCTGCTCTTTTTGGAGCCTATTGCTTTACAGAGCAGTACAGAGATTGGTAACATCCTGACAACTTCCAGGAAACCCTCTTTCTGGTCAAGATTTTAATGGGAATTAACTTTTAAAGTTATGCAGATATGTGTGAGTTCTAAATACTGCTGGGACACCATCCATGTTTCTTTAGGAAATCCTATTCCTGGGAGCATCAGGATTTTCAGGGACTTGGGTCCCTCTTCTCAAGAGGAAAAAGGATGAAGAAAGGTGGAAAATACAAGAATCATGAATATATCAGAAATCACGACCTTGTAGATTAGTTTGTTCATCCCTGTCAGCGAGGAACCTTCTGCCTGATCCCTTCTCCAGCCTCCTCTCCGGTTCTTCCCTATGTGATGGGTTTTCCTTGTGTGCCTGTGGTATTTATTCCATATTCTAATAGATCTGTCCACTAGGAAATGTTTTCTGAGGTTCAAACTCAACTTTCCTTTGTTCTAGTTTATTCCATAACACTATGGGCTGTGTTTGGATTGATAGGACCTGGACCTTTTCAGGGCAGGAACAGAGGAGATGACAAAGAAATCCAAGGAAATAAATGTGAGTTTGCCAGAGGCCTCTGTTTTTGGGTATATTTGCTGTTACATTGATTGGCAGCAAATCTCTGAAGTCCTCCTTGAGTATTCAGATCATTATCCAGCAGGTGCCAGGTATCCTAAATTTTCCCACAGTGCCACTGAGGCTCACAGGCAGTTTAAAGAAAATCTCCCAAAGGAGACAAATTTTGATGTCACGTCTGTGCATAAAGGGAAGAGAATGGCTGGCTATGAGTATTGGACCTCAAACCACCATTTCAGCAAGTTCTGACCTATCTAAACCCCGCTCACCTTCAAAAAGAGTGTGATGTCCCCTGACTTAGACCCAAACTTGAACGGATGGAGTAACCGGCAGAGAGCGGTCACACAATGGATTCATTTGGGCCTGTTGACACCAGGGTTTCACCCCTATTAACTATTTGGGCCTGTTAACACCAAGGCTTTACAGGATCTTCCCTCTAAACCCCCAGTGCTGTCGGGGTGGGCAGGAAGGCACAAGACAAGGAACAAAGCAGCCATGACGCGCAACCACGACCGAAGATGCCGACAGAAAAAAAAAAGTGCCTCTTACCTGGTTTGCAGATGAGCCCGATGGCTTTGGAGGCTTCCTTGCAGCAGATGTGAAGGAGGAAAGGAACAAAGAGGGAAAATCTTCTTTGTTGAGTGAGAAATGTGTCGATTTTGGGAAACAGGAGGGGAATGGGCTGCACCATCCAGTGAGTGCTCAGGCATTCGCAAACCACCGTTGCTGGTTTCTTTGAAATGTGACCTATTTCCTTGTTGCACAGGAAAGGAAAGAAGAGAGAAGAAAAGCTGGGTAGCTCAGAAGAGTGAAAGAACTCTGAGATCATCTCAGTGCCGGGGCATGGGGCTGCTATGGGAAAAAACAAGTTCTCTTCTTGCTCTTTGAACAGATGCTCATGGGGAAGTGAGTGTCTTTGCATGAGTGTCTCTGCCACAGAATCACAGAATTAATTAGGTTGGAAAAGACCTCCGAGATCATCGAGTCCAACCTGTGACTGATCACCACCTTATCAACTAGACCAGTGTCACTTCCAGTTGTTCCTTGAACACCTCCAGGGATGGGGACTCCACCACCTCCCTGGGCAGCCCCTTCCAATGTCTAATCACCCCTTCTGTGAAGAAATTCTTCCTAATGTGCAATGTAAACCTCTTCTGGCACAGTTTAAGACTATGTCTTATCACTTAAGACTTATGCCTGGGAGAAGCAGCTGACCCCACCCTCCTGTCAGAGAGTTGTGCAGTAGTTGTCATGCCAGGCTGTGTCCTTGGAAGTCACCAGGGAATAAGGGAAACCTAATTTCTTTAGACTTTCCACATCCAGGCCATAGGCTACTGAGAAAGGCCCTCTGTGAAGGGCTGATCTGGAGTTGTGGTTTGTGAGGGACTCATAGCCTGTTTTCCTTGCTCTGCTTTCTGATGAATTCTCTGAGGTGCCAAAATAGCCAGAACGCTCCCAGCTGGGCTGGGCACCATCCAGCACCAGTCCCACCAAATGGTGTTTATGTTTGGCAGGGTTTTCAGCTGCTCCTCAGGGGAATGTCTCTCTTTCCAGAAGGGAAAAATGTCCATGTTTCATCCCCAGGGCCACAGAATCATGGAACGATTTGGGTTGGAAAGGAACCTTAAAGACCATCTTGTTCCAGCCATAGGCAGGGACACCTTCCATGAGATCGGGATCTCCACGCCCCGTCCGACCTGGCCATGACCAATTTCTGCTAATGCAAAGACAAAGCCCAAGAAGAAGCTGGGATTAAGACCCTGATTCCAGTAGGCTGAGCTTGCTGATGTTCAAGACTGGTTGGAATAAAAAAAAAATTGGTAATAGGGTTAGATATGCGAAAACCAAGGTATCCTTGAGCATTACTCAACTCCATGGCATGTCAGTGCCAAAACCCCCTGAGGAGCCTTTTGTTTACATTTTGACATGGAGATGTTCACGGTGTTCACTCAGAAATCCATAACAAAGGTTTTCCCAAGGACAAGGTGAGATCCTGAGATGGAAGGATGAGTCACTTAGGCAATTTACAGTGGTGAAAATGCAGCATCCCAACACACCCAACCTCCCAGTGCCCTCAGCAATGTTCACCTACGTGTTTTTCCTTTGCCCAAAATCCCCACAACCTTTAGGGATGGTGTACAAAGATCTTGATGATCACTTTTTGATGGCTCTGCTTTCAAAGCCTGTGGCTCCTTCAAGCTGGAGCTACAAGTTTGGGAAACATCAACTCTACTTTATCTAACACCTGGGACTCATTGAACTGCAGTTTTAATGTTGGGCAATTAGTTTACATGTCTCTGCACTAGTGGAAAAACAAACCCATTTGTTTACACCTTATTTCACTTGCAGGTTCTCAACCTGCAGGATTTGGGCTCCAAACAAAGCCCAGTGGTTTGTTTATGGCAGCAGTAGCTGAAGGACTGAATGGAGCTTTGTTGTGCTGGGTGCTGAACAACCATAAAAAGGGTTAGTCTGTGGCCAAGGAGCTTGTCCCAACATGGACTTGGGGCCAGACTGTGATGTAGAGCCAGAGCTGGGAACTTTGCCCAGGCCCTGCAGTTTAGACATAGCAAGAGAGAGAGAGAATATTTTATTTTATGCACAAAATGCTCATACAAAATCACCCCATCAGGCCTCAGCACTGTTCCCTGTGTGTTATAACAGCAACCAGGACAGGGTTTGCAGCCTTTTCAAGCCTCAAAACGAGCACTGCCCTGGGTGTCCTGCAGGCTGGTTCCTGGCTGGATGGGTTTGGGACCCCGCCAGCACCACCGGGAGCGGCGACGCCAAGTTGGCCTGGAAGTGTTGGGATTTGTGCTTCCCTGGGGTCCAGTCCATCATCCCAGCGGGGTTTCCATCAGCCTGGTGCTGAGCCCGGGCCTGGCAGGGCCCAACGTGCAGCCTGTGCCGTGTGTAGCCACAGGAGGGTGCAGCGTCACCGGGATGGTCCCGCTCTGAGCTCGGGGTCCTCTCCATCCCAGGAGCGGGAGAGGATGCAGGGGAGCCGGGCAGAGAGGATTTCAAGTCTCTCCTGGAAGTTTATCCTCATCTGCTCATCCCAGGAAGAGGAAGCAGCTGGTTGGCGCTGTTTGATGTTGGAGATGAAGTGTGGAGGTCGTTGGTTGCCTGTGAAACCCTTTTTTTCAGGCAGAGTCTGAAAACCCTCTGCCTGTTTCCTGTGAGTATTTGGTCCTTTTACCTTTTCCTGTTTTCTGGGCTTTTGTGCAGGTGATGGAGGCTTTGGTTTGCCAAGGTGTACACAGCTCTGAGGTAGCTCCTTCACCCCTTCAGAGACAGGTCAAGACTGGAGTAAGACCCAGTTTTGGAGCTGGTCTGGTACAAGATGAGGGTCCTCAGTGCTGGGTTTGGGTGCTGGGCTGGGGCAATTGGCCCCAAGCACTCACATTATGTGTCCTTGTATGTCTAACACTTTATTTACTGTCCAGGAGGGACTGAAGACCCTGCATATGAAGGAAAACCAAGTTTCCCTGGGATGGGAGAGGGACTGGCAGCTCACTGTGGAAGGGAAGATGGGCTCGTGCCCCTCAGTCCCTCTTTATCCACACTGAATGTGTTTGGGGCAAGTTTCAGCAGACAGAACGTCCCCGGAGTGGCACCAGGCCATGCTTGGAGCAATTAGTTTTTCCCTGGCCAGAAGCAGAACCATTCAATTAAACCCCAAATACTTTGTTTAGTTGTTCTTTTATGCGTGTGCTTTGGGGGCTCAGACAATGGCCAGCGTGGCCTGGGGAGGAAGGAAACCACTCTGTCCACCCAGCCAGGGAACTGGCCAAAAGTCCAGCCCAGCAGCTCCAGTGCCTTTGAACTCAGTTTTGAACTGGAGAGCCAGGCCTTTCCAGTCTGAGTGCCAGTCAGGGAGAGTGCTCCGAGTGGAGCTGGGGGCTGTGATCCCCCACCATCAGGCAGAACCACAGGATATTCTGGGTTGGAAGGGACCCATATAGACAAAGATCATTGTGGGTCCCTTCCAAGCATCTCCTCCTGTGAGCAAAGGATGTTTTCCCTTCTTTCCTCAGGGCTGTTCGGATGAACACACCTGACAGGCAGCACAAAATACTTGGAGACCAGAGGATGCTCAGGAGGTCACTCCTGGCATCTCCTGCCCAGGTGACACTCCAACGAGTGGAGTCCAGAGGGCCTCAATGAGGGTTTAAACAAGTTCATGAATGACCATGAATTGTGGCTGTTACAGCTCCTGGCTCAGGCCCAGCCCTGCACTGAGTTTACTGATAGAAGAGGATGGAGGAGGATAAACCACAAAAAGTGCCACGGCTTCTTGCTTTGTCCTTCATCCCTTTTCTGAGGTATCCATGGCCAGCATCCCATCAGGACACAGGGCTGGCCAGGCCTTTGTGGCTTTTTCCTTCTCCATCCCCATCTAATGGTCTGGTGGTTCCAGACTAGTGCTGGGTCAGCCTGGGTGGTACCCAGGGCCGTGGCCAAGAGCCCTGGCTGCCCGGGCCTGTCCCAGGGCTGGATCCTGTGGATTTGGCACTGTGTGTACCTACGAGGGTCAGGGGAGGACACGCAGTCTGGAGGGATGTCCTGCAGTCTTGGAATCCACACAACACTCCACAGGGCTGCAAACCCTCCATCCCAGAGCCCCCTGCAATCCCCTCCTGGGCACTGGGGTCTCATGTTCAGGGAACTTGGTTTAATATATATATATATATAAAAAACATCTTTCCCTGGCAGCTTTTCACCCCCTTAACTCTTCATTTAAATCCTCTTAGATGAAAAGGTGCCTTGAGGCTGGTTTTGTGGTCTCTCTGTCCCCAGAGAGGGTCAGACAGGGGTTCCCCTGCCTAGTGCTGTTGTCCTTTCCCTGTGTGCTCCCCCAGGGCCCCTCTCTCTTCTCAGGGAAAAGCAGGGCAGCACATGGCAACCCAGAAAGGCTCATTTTTATAACATTTGCAGAACTGCCAGGTAATTCTCTCTCCACCAAGACTTACAAATGCAGCTTTCAAATCCCAAAGACGCCTTCAGAAGGAAGAAGGAAATGAGCTCCTGCCTTTTATTGTTGCTTATTGTTTTATACGTCCTGAGAGGGCTCTGTTTTTAAACAAGGAGTATTTTATTATTTACAATGTTTATTCTTTACTTTGGAGATGGATTGTCCTCTGTGGGACACTCCACGGTGGCAGGAGAACAAGAGAATTACGGCATCATAGGAGCCAGCGGGGCGAAAATGATGTAACTTGAGAGGGAAGGGACTTGTTAAAACATTAGTGAATTCTTAAGGGCTTTTTTTTTTTAAATTTAAAGCCAATACCTACCATTTCTGTGGAGCACAGCTGCCTTTTGGGCCATTTACTCAGACTCACTGGGTTTTTAAAAGCGTTTTGAAAGCTACGGTTAAAATGTAGGATGGGAAAAATGTTTGTTGTCTGGGGGGAAAAACCGAACCAAAACAAATCCTGGCTGGTTTATCTGCTTCGTCTGCCACTATCAGTGTGACCTCTTTGCTTTATCGCCTTTATTGGGATGTTTTATCTGCCGAGGAGCCTCCGGGGCTGCCCAGAGGTCTCTGCCTGCTCCTTCCCAGAAAGGCTGAGCTGATTAGTTTTATATTCTTTCAGGCAAGACCTGCCTTCTGCACTGATGTCAGCAGTCAGGGCGGGACTTTTCCAGCCTTGTGGGTTTGGGGATTTTTTTTTCTTTTTTTTTCTTTTTTTTTTTTTTTTGGATAATCCTGGCAAAATTCCTGAGCACAGTTTTTTTTTTTTTTTCTCTCTCTTTTTTTTTTTTTTTTTTTTGAGCAGCCCCTATACATGCTGCCTCCGAGCTGCTCTCTTATTACTGCTCACTTCCTGAAAGGAGACTTTTTAGCAAAGGCTCGAACTCCAGCTCTGCCTGGGTCTGACAGAAGAAGGTTATTGAGGAAGGCGACATAAACCCTGAG
Source organism: Lepidothrix coronata (assembly GCF_001604755.1). NCBI lineage: Eukaryota > Metazoa > Chordata > Aves > Passeriformes > Pipridae > Lepidothrix > Lepidothrix coronata. The sequence goes on along the minus strand of NW_016690516.1, from coordinate 3,798 downwards.
CCTGGAAACTTTCTGACACGCTGAGGGGGAGAGAGAAGCTTTTGGCTGCTGCTGGCAGAAAGAAGAGAAATAAAAAAAAAAAGAAAAAAAGAGAAGCTGAAGGAATTAAAAGGGGGGGAAAAAGAAGAAAGAAGGGAAAACGCTAGAAAAGGTAAAACACTGTTTTAAAATAATTTTTCCGGAGGAGACTCTTTGAGGTTGGAGTGGGGTGGTCTGGGGTGGAGGGAAGGCGAGTGTTCTTTGAAATCAGAACCGTCTCCCTGGAGAAGGAATGAGCCCGAAGAGAGCATTGCACGCTGGAAAAACATTTATGAGAATGAAAACCATGTTCACCCTTCTCCAACATTCAGAGTTTCCATAAAAACGCAGGGTTGTGTTTCAAAGTGTCTGCAGGCAGCAGGAGTCAGGCATCTGCTCTCCTGCGCTGCCTCCCTCACCTCCCCCAGCCCCACTCAGCTCCACTCCACCTTTTTTTTATTGTATTAAGCATGTTTTCTGCTCTAAAATATCGTTCTCTTCAGCCCAGCTGCCCTGGGCAAAACTCTCAATTACAGAAAGCAACAGTTCTAATCCCCGTTGCAGAATGAAACGCTCCTTGCTGCCTTCATTCCTGAGAATAAACACATCTCGCGCTCCCTCTCCCTCTTTTCGCTGTCTCTCTCCATCTTCAGGAGCTGCAATGCCTCTCTCCCTCCTGCACGATGTGGTCAGAGGATTATAAACCGTCTGCCCTGAAAAAGTTGCAATGTCATTGACTCCCTGTGCATCCCCAGGAGTTTGGCCCCGCTGCACTGGTCATATATTTCTTTGCTTTGATTATGTTTTAAAGGGCTTTTTTTTTAAAAAAACCAAACCAAAACAAAAAAAAAACAACACAAGATCAATCTCTCAGAACATGTTATTTCAAACATCAAAGTAAATATTAGTGATGGTGAAATGCCAGAAGATTATCTCATTAGAGATGAAGGAGCTGGGCTATAAATAGAAAAGAGTTTATAAAATAACCTTGGCAAATATCTTCCAGAATCAACCAAGAGGGAAGTGTGGAGCAGTGCTTGGGGCAGGTTCCCTCTATGTCAAAATTTCACACAGAGGCTCATTTTTCGGGGATTTCTTTGGTCCAGATATAAACTTCAGGGGGAGTGTGTTTTCCTGTTTCAGTCCCTGCCACTCCCCGTGTTGGTGGGGATATCTCAGCCCCACCAGAGCTCTGTTCCTTGCTCAGCCCCACCAGGGATCTGTTTCTTGTTCTGCTCGTTAATACTCTCGTTAGCAGAGCTCATGTGGTGACAGCATGTGATGTAGGGCACGGTGGGCGATAGCAGGAAGAGTTTTGAAGTCTTTGTTCCTTTCTGGTTCCCCCCAGATGTGGATGGTAGAAGGGGAAATGCTTTGTGGGGTGCCCAGGTGGTTCCCCAGCCACTGGGGTGTTCCCTCTGCCTTGTCGGGACTAGTCTGAAACGCCTCCGTCAGTGAGGCTTCCTCCAGTTCTTGGGAGGTTGTTCCAGTGTCACAAAGTTTCTCCATATATGGAACGTGCTGAGTGCTCCAGTTGCTCCATCCTCAGCCTCCCGTTGTTCCTGCTTCGCCCCAAGGCAGCACCCTCTGCTTTCCTCCCCTCCTGAGAGCCCCGAAACCTCCAGTGCTTGTTGGTGCATCTCCAGTTGCATTCCCTGGGTGGCTGCTTGTTGGGTGGAATGGGAAAGGTCCTGTCATCTCCTGTAAATCATGCTTTTCCCAGATAAGGCGGGGGTGGGGGGTGGGGGGCTGAACTGTTTCATTTGGCACAGGAAGACCCCGATAAGCCCCAGCTGAGACAGTGAAGTGTCTGCCCTGAGGGAAGTGTTACTGCTCAACATTAACAGTGTTTGCAAGTCATGTAAGAGAGGCCACAAACCTGTAATATGAGAGGCTCTGTTATCACTGATGGCTCCAGGCCACCCGGAGACTGTTGGAGAGGAGGGACTGTCCTTATCATCACGTGGAGCCCTGGGCTCCACTGCCAGGAGGAGCAGGTCCATGGAAGGCTCCTCAGCATAGGTTGCATCAGGCCCACCCAGGGGATGCAAACATTTATCTAAAGCTTATCTGAAACCCCCAACTCCAAAAACCACTTTTCTTGCCAAGTTTCCAGCAATTAGTTCGTTCCAAGCCAGAAGCACCACAGGATGTGTTTGTCACGTCCTGTCCTGCCTAGATCTCTAGTTAACACAAATTAACTTAAAACAAACAGAATTGGGACCAAATTCGTCAAGTTTTAAGAAACAATTCACTGGTGATGGGATGATGTCAGCTCAGATGTGCTGGAGATATGCAAGCCAGAAAGATCTGCACTTGACCCCGTGTTTGCAGGGCAAGTAGTGACAAACATTTCTGGGAATCTGTAAGGTGGGATCTCATGCAGAGACTGCAGAGTGAGAAACATGGAAAACCACCAGCCTGGATACAGACCCATTTTCCAACACTGAAGGAGGTTTAAAGGGAGATCATGAAAGCAAGTTTTCCCATCTTGGTTACTGTGAGTGCCTTCAGTTAAGTCTGCAACAAATTCAGGACTTGGGAGATTCTCCATGGAGAAACTCTGCCAGAATGTTTTAGCTCCATCTGACTTGAGTGGAGCAAAGTCAGTGGCATGTGTGAAGTGCAGGGTCTCCATCCAGATCCTTCATTGCTGCTGCTCTCTTACCTTCTGTATCCTCCCAGGCCTTGGGGTATTCCATGACTGACTGTTCCAGTGTGTTTCACAGAATCATGGAATGGTTGGGTTGGAAGGGACCTTAAGGTTCATCTCATCCCACCCCCTGCCATGGGCAGGGACACCTTCCTGTATCCCAGGTTGCTCCAAGCCCCGTCCAACCTAGCCTTGGACACTTCCAGGGATGGGGCAGCCACAGCTGCTCTGGCTCTATACTTCTGTTTATCACCCCAATCCACTGTTATTGATGTTGTGTTTCCTACTTTTAAAGGGAAAATGAGTTAAAATGAATCTATTCCTGAACTCAAACACTCCTAAACGTTGAGCCCAGCTGAGCTGAACTTGCAGGTGAAATCCTGGCCTCCCACTGTGGGAGTTGTGACCTCAACAGGACCAAGACTCACTCTGAGGTGGCTTCAGTTAAAACAAAAGTGGAAAGATGAGCTCAGTCCTATCAGGGTTGGTGGCTCTTCATTCCCTGGCCATGATCAAAGGAGCTCCTCCCCATCTGGGCACAGGGAAAAGCACTTGGTGGCTTTTTGGGCTGCAGTTTCCTCGCAGGGAAGCCACATGTGCTCGTGAGTCGGCATATTTTCTGCTGCACTGTGTCCTACCCCACCAAACCCAAACCAGCTGGGCCATGTGTTTCCCAGAGCAGAGAACCTGCAGGGAGGGAAAAAGGGCCCATAAACTCTCTGCACAGCAGATCTCACAGAGTTTAAGAGACTTCAGGGAGCGGGGGTCTGGAAACGGTCTGCAGATCTGTGAGGGCTGGAGGGAGTCCACACCCAATGAGGTCTGCAAGGCTTCATCCCACAGGGTGCACCCTCTCCCTGCAGAGCTCCCCTGGCATGTGGCAATGTGTTTTGGGGTCTATGGGTGCTCACTGTCATAGAATCATGGAATATGCTGAGTTAGAAGGGATCCACAAGGATCATCAGCCCAACCCCTGGCCCTGCACAGACACCCCAACAATCCCACCCTGTCCCTCAGAGCGTTGTCCAAACCCTCCTGGAGCTCTGGCAGCCTTGGGGCCGTGCCCACTGCCCTGGGGAGCCTGGGCAGTGCCCCAGCACCCTGTGGGGGAAGAACCTTTCCCTGAG
>NW_016690515.1:380245-394651 GCF_001604755.1 Lepidothrix coronata | reverse complement strand
CCCCTTTCCCCCCCAAATTCCCCCTCTACCTAATTCCAGGCTCCTCCATCTCAGCTCTCAAGGGCAGGAGGGACCCAAAGGCCAAGTCCAGGAGCTTTCCCGAGGGTTTCACAGGGATTTTTCCCGCTGGTGTCTCTCCTTGCTGGCTGAGCTGTGTGGGGTGTCGGCAGGGGGGTCAGTCTGCAGGAATTTAAGGGAATAAATGTGTATTTTGGGGATCAGGACACATAAAAGGCAAAAATAAGCAATAAATTTTGCAAATAAAGGCAAACACTCCCCCAAACCTAAGAAGTCCTACAAAGTTGGTCACCTTGGACTCTTTCTCTGTGGGGCAGGTTGGGCTTTCTTGCCTGTTCCTTCCCTTCCCTGCCTGCTCCTGCCCTTCCCTGCCTGTTCCTGCCCTTCCCTGCCTGCTGCTGCCCAAAGCAGAGCACGGGGGAGGATGGGGGAGTTTGGAGGAGCCGGGAAGCAGCCTGGGGTGCTGATAACCCCCCCCTCCTGGAGCTGGACTTATCTCTGAGCCCGTGACCTTCCTGGCCCAGCTGAGCCTCACCCGTGTGCTGGGAGCCCACGCCCAACTCTGGCCCCTCCGTCCCTCCCCTGTGCTGCTTTTGCCCACACTGAGGCTCTCTGAGGTCCCAAGTGCCATTATTTGTCAGTCCCAAGGGTTGTTGTCCCAGGGATCCAGAGGCAATGCTGCTCCCTGGGGTGCTTCCTGTGCCACGGGAACACCATCAGTCCTGTCCCGGAGCCCCTTTACCTTCCCGGGTTGGAGGAACAAGTTCAAGGTTCCCAAGGCTGCCTGGAGGAGCTGGATCAGGATCTCACACAGGGACAGGGTGATTCCTGAGCTCGTGCCAGGGATTTTGTGGTTTACTGACCTGGATTGATTTATTTTCCATGTATTTTCCAAGTGTTTTCCAAGCTCCTCCACACCCCGGCATGTCTGGCTGAGCCTCAACTCCCACCCATAGGTGCTCCCTCCAAAGCTGGGGTGCCACAACCCTTTCCAGAGTCTCAGGAATATTTCTGGGGCATCGGGTGTTTGCACAACCCCGATCCTGCAGGACTGGGTTTGCCCCCAGCCCCCGGGAAGGCTTTTTGAGGGGGGAATGCTGTGGGGCTGGATTTAACCCGTGGCATGGGGGTGTCTCCTTCCAGAGCATTTCGGGTCTGGATTTGCATTTGGAGGGGGGTTACTGTGCCAAAGGCCTGGAATGGCAGTGCCCTGGATGGGCTGGATGGGACAGGGAGCATCCCCCTTGTTGGGACCAGCCTGAGCTCAAGCAAAGCCCTGTCCAAAGCCGGGGCAGGAGTGGGGTGAAGGGAGCCCAGCGGGGTCTGGCACCCCCAGTGCCAGCTCCCAGTGCCCTACACCAGCTCCCAGCACCCATCCCCCAGCGCTCCCAGCTGCCATTTCCCAGCGCTTCCAGTGTTCCCAGCATCCAGCTCCCGGTGCCCCCCGTCCCCCGCCGCTCCCCCCGCGCCCAGCGCTGCTGGGCGACACGTGCTCCCCGCCTGGCCACGCCCACCGCACCATATAAGGCTCTGTCTCCGCCCACACCCTGACATGGCCCCTCCCACCACACCCAACAAGGGCGTGGCCACGCCCACCGCGTTTCGCAATGGCCCGGCCCCGCCCAACCCGGAAGCCCCGCTCCGAAAGGCCCCTCCCCCTGGCCTGGCCCCGCCCCTAGCCCGTGCGCAGCCGGCCCCGCCCACAATCGTCCCCCCTCCTGGCCCCGCCCCCAAACTCCCACGTGTCCCCTCCTGGCCCCTGGGTGTCCCTGCCCCATTTCCATGTCCCTCTCCTGTGTCTCTGTGCCCCCCCCGGTGTCCCCAGACCCTCCCTGTGGCTGCCACGTGTCCCCATCCCTGGTGTCCCCATCCCTGGTGTCCCCATGTCACTGGTGTCCCCCCACGTCCTCTGTGTCCTCCCACGTTCCTCCAATGTCCCCTGTCCCCCCACGCCCGTGTCCCCCATGACCTCTGTGGGCCCTGTGGCTCCCATGTCCCCCCTGTCCCTGTGTCCCCTTTGTGCCCTCAGCGTTTCCCTGGTCCTCCCAAACCCTCTGAGTACCCCATCTGTCCCCATGTCCCCTGTGCCCCCCAAGTCCTCTGTGTCAGACCCAGGACCCAGTGAGGTGACCCTGTTCCCCCCCACATTATCACCCGCAGCTCAGCCCTGCAGCGCCACCATTTATTGTAGGACCTACAAAAAAGCAGAGGCAGCAGAATCTGCACAAAAGGCCCTGACTCAGCCCAAAGTGTGTGTGGGGGGGCTGTGCAGGGGGACATCGGGGTGAACAGGGGGATCCTGTGGGCACCCCATGGGCAGGTTTGGGATGGGGGGAGGGACCCGGAAATCCCATCCCGGCCGTGCCAGGGCTTCTCTGGGGTAGGAGGGACAACATGATCCAACACATGGATGCCTGGATGGGAGTGCTAATGATCAATTAATTAATTAATTTTATAAGGCATAAGGAGAGGCTGTCCATGGCGGGTAATGAACCACTGGGCATTTTTGGATGGGCCACATTCCCGAATCCAAAACCAAAGGCATGGGACAGGGCGGGGGTCGGTGACCCTTAAATGAAGTGCTGTCGGTAATGAGGCTGGAAAATCCCAAAGGATGGATGGATCTACTCCCTAATCCCTGGACCAGCATCCAGCTTTTCCTGCTGTTGATGCCCCGTGGATGTGATGCTCCACCCAGCGCGGATGCGGCTCCCAAGGGATTCACCCTCCAGCCAAGCACTGCATCTCGGCACATCCCGGCGCTGCCACAGATCCCCCAGATCCCAAATCTTTGTTCCCTCCCGGCCTTTTTTCTGCTCGTTTTTCTGCCCGTCACCGGGAGCAGCGTCAGGCCAACACTGACATCAAGTGGCTGCCGGGATCCTTCGCTTTCCTGGGCCGCATCCTGCCCTTCCCTGCGCCGGGAGCAGCCCAGCACCACCCTCCTCCTGCCCGGGAGAGAGACCAGCCGGGTCTCCATCCATGCCCGGCCGGGCGGGCGGGATGCATCCAGCCGTGCTCCATCCGCCCGTCCCCAGCCAGGCCACCCCCGTGTCCTATCCTGTCCCCAGGACCAGTCGATATCCCAGCGGGATCGAGCCGAGCGCCGAGCCGGGAGCATCCACACACATCCCTCACCCACGGGGAGCCCCCTGCCCGCGGCACCCCCGGCCCGGGCTCTGCCCCGCCGCGGGCAAGGGCAGGGTGACAAAGGCACGGCGAGGTCGTGGTGGCCCTGCCACCGCCCGTTTGTCCCCAGTCCCCGCCCGAGGCCGCGGACTTTGTGCCGGGCGCGGGAGCGGCGGCGGGGACGTGTCTGGCGGCGCTGGCACGGCCCCAAATCTCGGCTCCGGACTGCAGGTAACCCCGGGGTGACCCCCCCGCGGTGACACGGGGCTGCCCCGCCGATCTCGGGTCGTGATCCCCAGGTCCGGACTCAGCTCCTGGGGGAAATCACGGCGTTATTCCCGTTTTATAGCAGGGGAAGCTGAGGCAGTGTGGCCACACAGCCCTGCTTTTTGGGGGGATAAAGGCTGGAAAACCCCGGGTTTTCCCTTCAAATCGCCGGGCTGGGAGGCCCGGAGGAGTTTTGTAACTCCCCATTCACCTTCATCCCGGCTTTCCTGAACCCAGAGCTGAGCTCCCCTGGGGAAGCTGAAGCCCAGGGTGGGGACATTGGGATATTGGCTGCAGGTGGAGCTGGAATTAGGGGGGCAGGTGTGGGTGCTCAGCCCTTCTGCGGGAACCCACCCATGGGTGGGAAGGGGGCGGGGAGTGCTGGGACTGGGTTTAACTCCTGAGAGACTGCAAACTGCGGATTTGTGTTGGGAGGGTGGAGCAGGCTGAGCTCTCTGCCCTGTAATGAGGTGTGTTGAGTCTCTGCAGACCCCCCGCCCTGGGGTTGCTCTGGCTGAACTCCCCATGTGGCAGATCTGTGACCCTGCACGGTGCCAAATGGAGTGTTGGGGGGTTTGGGGCTGTGGTTCAGGGTCCAGGACACGGTTTGAGGAGGGTGATGCTGGTGGTTGTTTATCCCCCAAGTCCGGAAACGCTCTGCTGGGAAGGAAAGGGAGGGGGGAGCCGGGGCTGTTCCCAGCACTGGAGAGGGAGGGATGCCCTTGGTTCTACCCCAGGACAGCCCCATATGTGTGGCCCCACTTGTCCTTGACCCCCAGTGTTGCCACTTCCCTCCCTCTCCAGCTCCCCGGTGGCTCTTCAGTGACCAGGAAGGGTCGAGAACCTGCTGGTGGCCTGGGACAGGAGGGACAGGACGGTGACAGGTCAGTGCTGTGGCTCTCGGGGTGGGGTTTGGGTGCTGCTGCCTGGCACCCTTGGGTGTCCCAGCCCTGTCCTCCCAGCCTTCCCGTGGACGGAGTGTGGAGGGGACATGTAAGGAAACGCGTCCTTTGCCCTCCAAGTGCAGTTTTCCTGGGGATTTCCTGGCTGATGCAGGACAGGGCATGGGAAAAACATCAGCTCAGAGCCTGAGGAACTCCTGGAAAGGGGGTTGTCCCCATCTAAGAAGTGACCTGGCTTTAAAATTTGGTTTGGTCCCTTTGGGTCTATCCAGATGGACCTCTTGAGTGGGATGGGGAGTGTGGGTGCAGGTGGAGAGGTGATGGTGGTCTCAATAACAGGGAGAAGGTGCAGGGATCCGGGGAGCAGCTGGAGTGGAGACGTGGCCATTGTTTGCCCCAGCACGGGGCTGCCAGAGCCTTGGGGGCACATCCAGCACCATCCTGACTGTGCCAGCACCCCGTGAGGAGCCAGTGACACCACCATGTCCCAGGCAGGAGGTACAGTGGAGCCCTCTGTCCCTGGGAAGGCACAAAGGAACCCAGCACTGTTGTGACTCTCTGTTGTTCCCTCAAATCAGCACCAACCTCCATCCCATCCCGGCGCTGTTTCTGTTGGATTTTCGATCCTGAAAGCACCTTTTACCCCAAACCTGGCCTTCAGGGTGCTGGGCTGCTCCAGGAGCTCCTGTAGCAGCAGCCCCTGTCCCCACGTCCCCACCAAGTCCCATCTGCACTGCGTGGGGAGGGTGGTCAGCCCTGGATGGAGCAGGGGGGGCACAGAAATAAGCACTGGGGGAAATGTACGGGGGGCCCTGCATGGCCCACCCTGCTCCATCCCCCAGGAGCTGAGGAGACCTTTGAACACCGTGATGTGGTCATCAACACCCAGGACAAGGTCTCGGATGTGTACACGCAGCTGGAGAAGCTGGGAGAGTAAGTGGGGGGGTCCCACATTCCCACGGCCTGGGCATGGACAGCCACAGCCCTGGTGGGATGCAGGGCGCTGGTGGTGACTCCTCCATCCCGCACCCTCTGTCCCAGGGGGAAGTTCGGGAAGGTGTACCGGCTGCGGGAAAAAGCCTCCGGCAAAATCCGTGCTGGGAAGTATTTCCGGACACGGACGGGCAAGGAGAGGGCGGCGGCCCGGGCAGAGGTGGAGCTGATGAACCTGCTGCAGCACCCCCGCCTGGTGCAGTGCCTCGCTGCCTTCCAGGGCCCCACGGAGCTCGTCATGGTGATGGAGTAGTGAGTGAGGGGGGCTGAGTCCTGCGTGGGGCGGTGGGGACACTGCCCGGCTCTGCCGGGGGGAGCACTGGCGGTGGGGAGGGGTCCTTGTGCCGCGGGGTGCTGGGGTGGGATGTAGGATGGAAGGGGAACCTGCAGACCCCGGGTTAAGGTTGGTGAGGTGCTCCCAGTGTGCTGAGTCTGGGTTCCCCGGTGGGACTGCCCCTCCTCAGGGCTGGTAGATCCCAGTGGGGTCCCCAGCACCTTGTCGGGCCCAGCATGGCACTGGGGAGGGGTCCCTGTGCTGTGGGGTGTGGGATGGATGGGGAACCTGCAGACCCCGGAGATAAGGGTGGTGAGATGCAACCAGAGCATCAGGTCCGGGTTCCGTGGTGGGGCTTCCCCTCCTTGGGCATGGCAGACCCCCCCAGTGGGGTCCCAGCCCCTCGTTGTCCCCAGCGTGGCAGGGGGGGAGCTCTTTGAGCGCATTGTGGATGACGACTTCGAGCACACGGAGCCCAGCAGTGCCCAGTACGTGAGGCAGATCCTGGAGGGACTGCAGTTCATGCACGGCCGGGCCATCGTCCACCTCGACCTCAAACCCGAGAACATCGTCTGCGTCAGCCCCGACAGCCACTGCGTCAAGATCATCGACTTCGGCCTGGCACGGAAGCTGGGTGGGCAAGGGTGGGGGTCCTGGGGTCTGGGGCAGGGATTGTCACCGTCACGGGGACAGGATTTGGCCCAGAACATCAGCCAGGAGTGTGGTGTCCTCCTGCCTTGGTGCCACCAAACCTGGCCCTTCCTGGTGACAACAAGATGCTCTGGGGAAACCCACGTGTCCCCAGCCCTGCTGCTGAGGTGGAGACCCCCAAGACCCCTGTGGCTGTAGGTGCCCAGGAATGCTCTAAGAGAGCACCAAGACTTGTGATGGGTCCTCGAGGGTGGCAGCTCCATGGGCACGGGGGCTCATCCACTGATGGGGACTGGCATGTCACTGGGCTGCTCCAGGGGGGTCCCAGCTGGACGTGTGTCCTGGGGAGGTCCCAGACAGACACGTGCCTCTCCATCTCCTCTGCAGCTTCAGACACCCCCGTGAAGGTGTTACACGGCACCCCTGAGTTCATGGCCCCAGAAGTGGTGGCCTTCGAGCCCGTGAGCTTCTCCACAGACATGTGGAGTGTTGGTGTCATCTGCTACATCCTGTGAGTGGCCTCCTGGGAACGGGCAGCTGGGGCTGGAGGGGAGGCCGAGCTGCCACTGATGTCCTGGGGTCACCTCTGCAGGCTGAGCGGGGAGTCCCCCTTCCAGGGGGACACGGACATGGAGACGCTGAGCAACGTCACAGCTGCCCGGTGGGACTTTGAGGAGGAGACCTTCTCTGAGATCTCCCCCCAGGCCAAGGACTTCATCAGCCAGCTGCTGCAGAAGGACCCCCGGTAGGACCCAGGGGTGGAGTTGGGCAGGGGTTTGGGGTGCTGAGGGGGTTTTGGGGTGCTGAAGTGGGGGGGTGCTCTGTGCAGCCGAGGGTCTGATGGTGGAGCAGCCCCCCCGTGACCACCCCGTCTGTCCCAGCCACCGGCTCCCCAGTGCAGGGGCTCTGCTGCACCCCTGGCTGCAGCACCCCCAGCCCAGCAGCCCCAAGGCGCTGTCCAAGGACAGGATCAGGCAGTTCCTGACGCGGCGCAAGTGGCAGGTACTGGGGGGATGATTGGGGTGTTGGGATGGGGGTGGCTCTGGGTGGGGCTCAGTGCTCCTTCTCTTCCCTGCAGAAAACAGGGAAAGCCCTGCTGGCCCTCAACAGGCTGACCCTGCTGTCCCAGAGCCTGGAGAGGAAGGTGTCAGAGGCTCAGGATGAGGAAGGTGATGGCCCCAAAACACCCATCAACCCTTCTCTCTGCTCTGCCATCCCCACCTTGGGCTCCCGGGCAGCTTCTGCCTCTTTTTGCTCCAACCTGCCCTGGTGCCACTAAACACCCAGGCATGTCCCCACAGTGCCACTTCTGCTCCATGACCCAAGGTTCCTTCCATCCTCATCCCTCTGGTGCAGCCTTGGAGTGGGTGGATCCCACTCTGGGTGTGACCCAGATCTCTTGGGATCCAGAGCTGATCCCTCCAGCACAGGAGGGAGGTGATGACTCCTCACCATTCCCTCTGCCCCTCTCCCACAGGCCAGGGCTGCAGCCCAGAAGAGGAACAACCCTCCAGGGCTCTGCCCACACGGGGTCCTGGTTCCTCAGAGCTGCTACCAGAGCAAGAGGAGGAGGATGGCAGGAGCACTGCAGCCCCAGGGGAGACGGAGCAGTGACAGCGAGGCTGTGTCACCCCCTCCTGGAGCACCTAGAGCAGCTGAGGAGAGAGGAGCAGGGAGGTGGTACCCCCTCCAGCAGCTCACAAGGTGACCCCTCCAGCCTGTGGTGGATCCAGACCCCAGACCCCTTCTCCTGTGGTGAGCTCTGGGGTCCCACGGTGTCCCTGTGCTGGTGTGGGGACAGTTGTCCCTGCAAGGAGCCCGTGCTCCTGTCTCTCCATGGTCACCCAGGCTTGAGCTGTCACCAATAAAGCACCAAGGATCTCTGTGCTCCCTGTGCTGGTCCTTTTCCCCCCCAAAATCACTGGGAGGGGTGAGAAAGAGCTGCCCAAGCTGTCCCCCCCTTTGGGAGCTGGTGCTGGGCTCTCCCCACCCTTCTCTTCTCCAGCAGTGATGTTGGCCCTGGGCACAGGGGCTGGGGTGGCTTTGGCAGCAGCCCTGAGTGTCCCTCGCTTGGAAGTCTTCCCTTGTCATCAGGGGGGTTTGGGGTCGTGTCCTGAGCCCACAGGAGCCAGGATGAGCCCTGGGCCCTTCCAGGCTCTCTATGTCTGGGCCAACTCTGGTACCAGCAGGGCTGGCAGGAGCCCAGGACCTGCTGTGTGAGCTCCATCCTCAGCCTAAGGAGGCAGCTGGGGCAGAGCTGGGTGTGTGGGAGCCCTGGAGAGGAACAACCTGGACACTGGGCTGACCATGAGCTGTCAGTGGGCCCCTGGTACCAAGGGGGTGAGTGGGGTCCTGGGCTGCAGGATGTACTGCCAGCAGGATTTAGAGGGGATCCTTCCCTAATTTAGCACTGGTGAGGCCACTCCTGGAGGGCTGTGCCATGTTCTTGGGTCTCAAGTACAACAGAGGCACCACGAAGGATGGGGAAGAGACTGGAGCCCCTCATCCATGAGGAATGTCTGGGAGAGATGGGAATGCAGCTGGGTGCAGGGAGGATGGAGCCAGGCTCTCCTCAGCAGTGCCCAAAGTCCGTGGGCACCTCCTGAAACACAGGAGGCTCCATCTGAACTTCACTAAACACCTTTTTACTGGTGATGGAGCGCTGGCACAGGGAGCCCAGGGGGGTTGTGTGCTCTCCATCCTTGGAGATATTAAAAAACCTGTCTAGGCCTGGTCCTGGGCAACCTGCTGGGGCAGGGGGAGGGACCAGACACCCTCCAGAGTTTCCTTCCAGCGTCAACCATTGTGTGATTCTGTGAAAACCCACCTCCTGTGGAAGCTGGTGGCCACCGTGGCAGGAGGATCCACGGCAGGATTTGCCATTTTTCGGGCTCCAGAGATGGTAGAACAGCCAGAGTGCTTGTGGCCCCTTGGCTGGGGGGCTCCATGGCTCTTCTCTGCTCTTCTCTTGGGATGTGTCACCTCCCTGTCCCCTCGCTGTGGCATCGACCCTCCAGCTGACAGGGCTTTTTTATCAGTGCCCAGGCCTGGCTCGAGTTTTTGTGGCAAAGGGCTGTTCCTGTTCATGATGTCCATGGCTCTGACCACAGGAAGGACAGAGGGCCGTGGGGTGGCAGATTGTCACAGGCCCTGCCCAGGGCTCGGGGGTCTTGTCTCTTGTTGGAAGCAGGAGATGGAATTTAAGGAGGAATTTAATTTGGAAATTGGTGTGTGGACCTCCTGCTGGAGAAAGAAGAGCCCTTTTGGGACCCTCTGGAGAAAAGGAGGCTCAGAGGGGAACTTCTTGATCTCTCCAACTCCCTGACAGGAGGGTGGAGTTTGGGGGGGGTCGGGCTCTGCTCCCAGGGAACAAGGGACAGGAGGAGAGGAAAAGGCCTCAAGCTGTGCCAGGGGAGGTTTAGTTTGGATATTGGGAAAAATTTCTTCATGGAAAGGGTTGTCCAGCCCTGGCACAGGCTGCCCAGGGAAGTGGAATCCCTGTCCCTGGAGGGATTTAAAAGCCCTGTGGATGTGGCACTTGGGGACACGGGGCAGTGGTGGCCTTGGCAGTGCTGGGGAAACAGTTGGACTCTGATCCCAGGGGGCTTTTCCAACCTGAATGATTCCATGATTCCTTGCAGGGTCCAATCCTGGCCCTCCAACAGCTGGGTGAGACACCTCCTGACAGAACTCACCTGCTTCCTCTCCCTCCCCTGTTTTCAGCAGGAGCTGTGGATTCGCTGCTCCAAGCGGGAGGAGAAACTCCTTAGAAACAAATAAACAAACAGAAATATTCCATATTCTACCCACAGCATTTGTTTTCCCATCCCAGAGTACCAGAGGGAGGCTGAGGAACCCCTTTCACACACATCACATCCCAGTTTTTGCCCGTTCTCTATCCCATGTTTTCCTCCTTACACAGATTCCAAACCCATCCCCTGGGAACCCTCTGGATGTGCTCAAGCTGCAGATGATAAGCAAACACCAAGTTGCTATAATCAATCCCTTGATGAGCTATTTACCATGTGACATTACCAAAATATTTCTGGTTGGGAATGATGTTTATCTTCCTCTGTTTTCCAAACTCCTTCGCAGCCTGGAAAATCCAAGTCCCAGGGCTCCAGACACGGAGTTTCTTGCTCTAATCCTGTATTTTATACTGTAATAACTGATTTACCTTCAGAAGAAGCTGGTTCCTGGTTTCTTCTCCTTCCCATGGCCTAGCACATTAAAATGTGCAATTCAGGAAGGAATGAAGAGTGGAATTATACCTGGAACTCATTACAGCCTCTGAGAAATTCAGCAGCACTGAAAATAGAATTCTAATCTCAGCATCTCAGAGGCAAAGGAATTAAGATCTTGGTCCTTCCATCATGACAGACCCTTGGACTGACCTTCACTTCAGGCACACAACTTCAGAGCAGGTCCTGAAATCCTCAGGAATCCTCCACGGAGGCAGAAAGGATGAATGATGCCCTCTGGAGAACCTTGAGAGGGGGTTCCCACCTTATCTCAGGTCCAGCTCCTTGGAGGGATGTGAGGTAGGGTCAGCTGTCCAAATACCCTCAAGCTTCTGGACCTTAATCCTCTGGTTCCAAGGGATCTGATAACCCTGGGTTTACCCTGGGCTGCATGGTCTAGGTCTGGGAATGCTTGTTTGGATGAGGGAATGCTGCCTGGGTAGCTCCAAAGTCAAGAAACAGTTTGTTTGTTGCTTTGTGCACCTACAAATTCTGTGGAAACCCCTCCAGAAGATACAATGTCCTGCCTGAGTGTTTTCCAGGGAATGGAAATTAATTAAAAAACCAAACTGAAATCAACCTTAATGTAAAAACTGTAGCCCTGTGCACATGTTGAAGATGATTATTTGAATGTGTCGATTCTAGAACGGGTTTTTTAAGGACTTTTATTGCAGGGAGTGAAGAGCCTTGGGGTAATTTGAGTTGTCGGATAAACCTTCATGTATCAAACACCAGAAAAGAGCTGAAAGGAGAGAAGACACGAGGGTATGAGGACTTGGTGGTGACAAGGACATGGTGGTGACAGAGGCGGGGGAGGCTCAGTGGAGAGAGAAGCTGCAGGTGCTGAAGGGACATCAGGAACGCCTGAGTTGTGATGCTTTCACCTCTCGGCGAAGCTCCCCAGGGGAAGGGGACACCCACCGGGGTGTCCTCACTTCCCAAAGGTCCCATCCAGGTCCCATCCAGGTACTGAGGGGTCAGGAGGCTCTTTGTGGTCACAGGAGCTCAACAACCATCACCCCAAGGTGCAGCACCCAGGGGAAGAGCAGAGGAGAGTCATGAAGTCCCCCCAGCCAAGGGACCACAGCTGGTTTGGGTGGTCTGGATCCAATCCCTGGAGACATCCCTGTGCCTGGGGTTGGGATGAGGAGTGGGCAGGACACCCCCTCCCCCCAGCCTCGTCCTCCTGGTGTCACTGGTGCAAGGACTGCCACGTCCAACCTGCACCAAACACCTCCAGCAGCCCCAAAATCCGGCCTTGGCTCTCTTTCCAGCTCGGTTCTGTGCCCGTGGGAATCAGCAGAGCCCAAAATCCCTCATGGAACACCTCCCTGTGCAAAGGGGGCCACGAGCCCCGTCCTTCCCAGCGCAGAGGCCCCGTTCCAGAGCCGGCTCTGGCAGCTCCGTCCCCCCCCGCAGCCCTGCCCGCGGCCAGGAGATGGTACTGTTGGGCTGGTCCTGCTCCTCCCGGCAGCCAGAGCCTCGGCTGCCCCTTCCCAAGGTCCTCTCACCTTTCCCAGCCGCGGGCAGGAAGGTGTTGCCAGCGTGGGCCTGGGAGCTCTGGCAGCACTTGGGTTTCATCCCAAACAGGTCACCCAGAGAAGCTGTGGCTGCCCCTGGATCCCTGGAAGTGTCCAAGGCCAGGTTGGATGGGGCTTGGAGCGACCTGGGCTGGTGGAAGGTGTCCCTGCCCATGGCAGGTGGGACTGGATGGGCTCCAGTGTCCCTCCCAGCCCAAAGCATTCCATGATTTTATGATCCTGGTGTGCAGCTGGATGCTTAGGGGGGTCCCAGACCTTTGGGGTCCCCTCTGCCCAGTAGCAGAGCCCGTCCCTGGTGTGGGACAGCTCTGGGGGCAAGCCCTGGCCCTACACATGGTCCTGGTGACATCTTCCCCCTGAGCACCCCTCTGGGACTGCACTGGGGTGGCTGTCCCTGTCCCCACCAGGCGTCACAACTCCTTCCCTTAAAAACCTGGATCAGGGAATGAGACGTAAAAATATTTAATGAGGCACCGAAATATTTAATGAGACAAAAATATTTAAACCACAAAATGGAGCTTTGGAAAATGAGAACAAACCCAAATGTGGGTGACCCCAATTTTGGTGCCGCTGAGCTGCCCCACGGCTCCTCCCCAACCTCCCGAATCCCCGCGGATGACGCAGCGTCATGCTGGGGGAACCTCGGGAAGCGGTGGCGTGTCCCCCACCTGGAATTTGGGGTTTGCAGAGGGCGGGACAGGTCGGCAGAACAGGTCTGGCACGTTCCCCTGGTCCCTGCGGTGCCGAGGGCCGGGTCTGGCACCTCGGCAGGGCTTGGGGGGATCGGAGGTGCCGCGAGAGCCGGACGGACACGGTGACGTTGGAGCATGGCCTGGGAGCTGTGGGGAAAGGTCTGGACCGCGGTGGATCCCGGGGGTACTGGGATCCCCTCCGGATCCATTGCCCACCCATCGCTCAGCAGATGCCTCCTCGCAGCTTAGGCTTGGGCAAATTTTGCCAGATCTCAGTAAATCTCACCGAATGGCACCAAATCTCACCAAATATTGGTGAATCTCACCAGATCTCACTGAGTATCGTCGGTGAACCTCACCAGGTCTCGCTCAGTCTCACCAAACTTCAGGAAATCTCACCAGATCTCAACAAATATGGGTGAATCTCACCAAGTCTCATCAAGTCTCGACAAATCTCAATAAATGTCCCTGAGTGTCACCAAATCTCACCAAATATTGGTGAATCTCACCAGATCTCACCGAGTATCGTCGGTGAACCTCACCAAGTCTCAGCCAATCTCACCAAATCTCAGGAAATCTCACCAGATCTCAACAGATATGGGTGAATCTCACCAAATATGGGTGAATCTCACCAAATATGGGTGAATCTCACCAAATATGGGTGAATCTCACCAAATATGGGTGAATCTCACCAAATATTGGTGAATCTCACCAAATATGGGTGTATCTCACCAAATATGGGTGAATCTCACCAAATATGGGTGAATCTCAACAAATATGGGTGAATCTCAACAAATATGGGTGAATCTCAACAAATATGGGTGAATCTCAACAAATATGGGTGAATCTCACCAAATATTGGTGAATCTCACCAAATATGGGTGAATCTCAACAGATATGGGTGAATCTCACCAAGTCTCATCAAATCTCGACAAATCTCAATAAATGTCCCCGAATGTCACCAAATCTCACCGAATCTTGGTGAATGTCATGAAATGTCACCATAGATTTGTGAATCTCACCCGATCTCGGTCAATCTCACCGAATTCCACTGGCCCTGTCCCACGAGCCCCCTGCCCGTGGCACCCCTTGGCGAGGTGGTTCTGCTCATCCGGCTTTATCCCGGCCTGTGGCACGGCAGGACCGGCCCGGGCTCGAAAATAAAATAAGATAAATAATAAAATGAAATCATTAAGATTTTAAAATAAAGGAAAATAAATGAAAATCGTAGACAATAAGAAATCAAAGTGTGAACGAAATAATAAATAAATAAAATGGAGTGACACATAATAGAATAATAAAAAATAAAATAAAAATGAAGTGTATAATAGAATTGTAACAAATTGTTCTAAGATAAAAAGGACATAAAATAAAAAATAAAATAAATGAAATGATAAAAAATAAAAATAGATATTTTAAAATAAAACATAATAGAATGAAATGAGATCAACGTGAAATAATTTATTGAAATGTAATAAAATAATAAATGCGTAAGTTAAGAAATAAAATAAAAATTAAAGCAAAAATTAATTATATAAATAGAATGAAAGTAAATTTAAAAAGTAAAAATGAAATAAAAGCAAAACCAATTTAAAAAAGAAAAATAAGGGAAGATAAAGTAAAATAAAGATAAGTAAGGATAAAGCAAACTAAACTAAACTAAACTGAGATAAAATAAAATAAGTATAATTTATTTTT
>NW_016690515.1:374323-380235 GCF_001604755.1 Lepidothrix coronata | reverse complement strand
GCCCGCAGCCCGGGCCCCCCCCCGCCGCCGCCGCCCCGCCGCCCCCCCGCCAGCCCATGCCCGGGGCCGCCGAGCTGGAGGAGAGGTTCGGCCGCGTCCTGGTGAGCGGGGACGGGGGTTCGGCGGGGAGACCCCCCCGGGGAGGGCGGAGGGGGTGCTGGGGGGGATCCGCGGTGGGGGTCCCGGACTCGCCACGGGGGACCGGCTGGAGGGGGTCCGGAGTTGCCGAGGGGGTTCTCTGAGCATCCCTGCCGGCACCGGCATCGTTAGCACCGGTATCACCGTCGTCATCATTCTAATTACCATATTTTTACTATTATTCCATTAATCACTTAATTTATTATTTAATTAGCATTCTTATTAATAACGATGACTTCCCCCTCTGCTACCCCGTTCCCCCCGGGGACACTCAGCCCTGCCCCGGGATGAACCCCCAGCCGCTCCCGTCCCCCTCCCGTTGCTCTCACGGTCGGAGGGGGGTCCCAGCCCCCCAAACTCTTGGGGTGACCCCGAGTCCCCGGACCCCGTGGAGGCTCCGCCATGGCGGGATCGGCGGCAGGGCCGGAGCGCCGCAGGCAGCCGGTGCTGCGGATGGCGGTGCTTCACTCACCTCTTCCTCCTCCTCCTCCTCCTCCTCCTCCTTTCTCCCGCAGCTGGGGAAGCCCCCCGGCATCGCTCCGGGCCTCCCGCGGGGGGTGGGAGCCGCGTTCCCATGGGATGAATGGATGGATGGATGGATGGATGGATGGCAGCTCTTGGAACACGGGGCGCTGCGGGAGATCGGCTCCCGCCCGCTCCCTCCGTCCTTGAGCGGGGCCGGCCGGCCGTGACCTTCGCGCCGGGATGGCCGCGGGGAGCCGGCCACGCTCCACCCGCGTCCCTGCCCTCCCCAGAAATGCTCCGTGCAAAAAAAAAAAATCGCTGCTTTAATCCCCTGATCCCCCCGGGATCCCGGGAGACGGAGCCTGTTCGCCGATCCCGTGCCGGGAGCGGCCGCGGGCACTGAGCTCCCATGGATGCACCGGGACCGGCTCGGTGGGATCCCCCATCGCAGCCCCTGAGCACGAATTATTTGGAAGCTTTTAAACTCATGGCGTTTGGGGGATTATTTGGGGATGAGCATCTCAGCCAGAGCCTCTGGAGGTTCTCTGCCCCCAGCGTGGGCTCCGGGGCGGTGATGGCAAAGGGCTCTGCCAGGCGGGACCCCCGGGGGACCCCTGAAACCCCGAGGAGGGGGTTTGCCGTGGGACGCCCATATTGGCGGGTGGCTGAGCAGGGTGGTGGCGCCTGTGGTGGCTCCGAGTGTCACAGCAGTGGTGGCAGGAGGGGACAGGCAGCCGGGGAACCTCGGGGTGTTTCCGCTGCAGCCGCGAGGCCCCAGGAAGCGCCGCTTTCCGCTGGGCTGGGTCCAGCAGGTTGGAAATCCTGAAAAAAAATGGTCAGAAAAGGGAAAAACGCTGCTCCAGGCCCTCGGTGCCACCCTGTCTGCCTTCATCCCGAGGGAAAGCCCTTTCCCAGGAGCAGGGGGCACCCAGGGGGCTGCAGATGGGAACCGGGTGTCTTGTGAAACCGGTTGTCCCAATCCCGCTTCCTCCTTTCGCAGGGTCCCTTCCCCCTTCTCACAGCCTGGGGGGATGGGACAGGGGGTCCTTCTGCCCTCACCCACCACAAACAGGTTCCTTGACTCTGGATTCAACTTTTCCACCTCCTGAGCTGGTGAGATCAGTGATGGAGCAGAAGGTGATGAGTTGGGAATCTCCCGGTGGGACGTGATCCAGATCTGACACGTTGCCGTGGTTACAGTGATGCTTCGAGAGCTCAGTGCAAACCACTTTTGGGCCGGACATCCCGAACTAGGAGAGCTGTTGGGGCAAAGCCTTGGCAGAAAAGCTAATGGGGGAGCCCAGGGGTTCCAAACTGCCATCGGGAAGGGGATGGATAAATCCACCACATGCCAAGAAATGAGGAATTTAGTTTTCCCAGAACTTTGTTCCCCAAAAGTTGGCTCCTTCCCAGCTGGGCACTGTGGCAGATGTCACTTTGGCAGAGTGACGGGAGGGTTGTCCTGTGCCAAGTGGTTTGAGATGTGCCGAGGTGGCTTTTTGGGATGGAGCGGAGGAAGAGCATCTTTGCTGCTGGGATGGGGATGCTCAGATGCTCCTGCTTGGAGCAGTGAGGATTCTTCTCCCTTTGCACATCAAGAGGAAATACTGGGAATATAGAAGTGAAATTGTGAGTTGGGGTGTGGTGAAGGGAAAGCCAAAATCCTCTGGGAGTGTTAGGCTGGAGCCTTGGGAATGGGGGCCGATGGGGACGGGGTCTGCTCCATCCAGGAGCTTTCCCTGATCTGGGCTTTGCCGCCTCTTCTCCCAGGTCCTGGGGGAGCACATGGCACACGTCACCGCTGCAGATGTTTGCAGATGTTTGCAGATGTGCTCTTGGCCTCAGGGACGGGTCACCAGTGAGCCCTGGCCGAGTGTCGGCCTCGACTCAACCAGGAAACAAAGCTGGTGCTCGGCTTCCTGCTGGATCCACCCCCAGCCCGGTCCCAGCCCGGTGTCCAGGGCTGGCTGGGGGATGTGGGGCTGCGCTGGGGTGTCCCCAAGGGGGACATGTGCCCTGCGTGGGGAGGGAAGGGGTCTGTGAGCCGAGAGCCACTGAATCAGGGACTGGAGAGGGTGTTTGTCCTCATAGGACTCCCCCGTGTGAACCAGGAGGGCATCCCAGGGTGGGCAGGCAGGGATCCAGCAGGGATGAGGACATGGGGGCAGAATCAGGCTCCTCTCCCCAGCCTGTGCTACAGCGGCTTCCCAAAATAGAGGCAGAGCCGCAGGCGGCAGCGGCCGCCCCCTCAGCCACCCTCCCCCCGGCGGGACCGGCCGTCCTGGGGACCCGCCCGCTCCTCCTCCGGCCTGTCCCCGCCTGCCACGGGGAGGGGTTGGGACCTGGATGGATCCAGGGAGGCCCTGATGGGATGAGCTCACCCCGGGAGTGTCACCCAGCCTGGCTTGCTGCATGCTGGGGACCAGGGGAGCCCCGTGTGGGCTGATCCCAGGATCCTCTGAACCAGGATCCAGCCTGATCCCAGTGCTGAACCTCAGCAAGAGGCAGTCAAGGTCACTGGAGGGAACACCACGGGACAGCTGGCACTGCAGGGTTGGGCATGGCCCAAACCCCCTCGGGTGGGAGCATCGCGCTCCATGGCCATGAGGGATGGAGCATCCCAAGGCTGGAGCATCCCAAGGCTGGAGCATCTGAGGGATGGAGCATCCCAGAAGCCCCACACAGGGGTGGGATGAGGGTGCTGGGTGCCAGCTGGAGTGCGCTGGATGAGGGGAGGTGCGATGTGGCTGCTGGGGGCAAGTCCCTGTGGCTTCTCCATCCTTGTCCCCCAAAGAGGAGGAGGAGGAGGACTGATTCCTTTGGCCTCCCAAACACCTGGAGATGTTTGTCCTTCCCGCAGCCAGAGCCCCTAAACCACCACCTGGGGTGAGTCCCTGCCCCATCCCCTTCCCTGTGGTGGGCAGGGTTGGTGCCTGGACTGGGATAACCTCCCGTGCCACGTGCTGTCAAGGCTTTCCATCCCCTTTCCATGGATGCACATCCCCTTGTGCCACAGAAATGGTGCTCCCAGGGTTCTGCCTGGTTCTCAGGCAGCTCGTTGGAGTTTTGCAGCACAAACCCTCCCGTGGAAGATGCCGGAACGTTCTGTGCTGGGGTTTGGAGCAGAGCTCAGCTCAGCCCGGCTCCGCTCACGTGTGGAACAAAAAGAAGTGTCTGACACCCAAAATAGCTCCGTCCCCCACTGGCCAGGAAAGGAAAAGGTCGTTTTGTACCAGAAAATGATGTCGGTGCCGCTTCACCTCCCCCCAGTCTTGGTTTTATTGTCAGGCAAAGCCCGGCTCAACCCTACGGCCGGTGTCAGCTCCCAGCTGGCAACAACCCGGCACTGGGCACGGCTGGGGTGGCACTGTGGGCTCCGTGGCACCTGTGTCACAGCAGGGGACATCTGGGGCACCCACTGAGTGACATGGTGGGCTATGAGGCTGGGGGAGGCTGGGAAGCCCCACACGGGAGTGGGAGGAGGGTGTTGGGTACCAGCTGGAGGGTGCTGGGTGAGGGGAGGTGGGACAAGTCCCTGTGGCCTCTCCATCCTTGTCCACCAAAGAGGAGGAGAAGAAGGAGGACCGAGTCCTTCCTCTGACACCTCTGGGGTGCTCAGCTGCTGCTCTGCCCCACATCACCCCACCAGCCAGCCCCACATCACCCCAGCACCCAGCCCCACACCTCCCACACCACCGGTCCCCCCTCCCCAGCAGGAAACGAGAACCGGTTTCTTTGTTTCTTTGTGCTGCTGCTGACGCTCCACAGGAGCCACTTCCTCCCCCCAGCACCACATGCCCACCCGGGACGCAGCCACCACCCAGTTTGTACCCGAATTGTGCCACATCCTGCCACCCCTCCCAGCCTGAGGGACCTGGTGGGCAGAGCCACCCCTGCAGGGACATCCCAGCATCCCCCTGCCCCCCTGCACCCCTGTGGTGGGTCCTGTCCCCCTGGAGACACAGAGTCCTGGTTTGTTCAGGTCCCACACGTGGTGACTGGAAGAGCTGGTCCATGTGGCAGATGCCACCACGCCTCTCTGCCGAGGGAATTGTCCCACAGAGGGTGCCACAGGTGCTGATGGAGCTCTAGGTGGGGTGTTTGGGTGCATGGTCCCTCTTGGCACAGCCCTGTCCCTTGGCCTGACCCTCCTGGAGGGCCTCACCCATCCCAAGGATGGTAGCTTGGGGACCACGAGGACAGGGCTGCCCTGCGATGGGGACATCCAGGTGCTGCTGTCACCTTGCCCATCCCAGGACCCACCTGGCTCCAGTGGCTTCACGGTGAGGCTATTTCTGACCCTGCACCCTAATTGTACCCCCTGCCCAGCTCCCCATGTGAGCCATCCCCTGGCCAAATCCAGCTCCTCCCTCCCACACCTCCCGGTGTTGGCTCCTTGCGAAAGCAGCTCGACAGGTCCTCGGTGGGGGCGGTGCCGAGGTTCCCCTTCCTGCCGCCACCGTGGCACCTCTCGTCTTGGCCCTGCTCCTCTGTGGGCAACCCACCCCCTGGGAGATGCCTTTCCCCAGGGATGTGGTTGTTCCAGGGCTGCATGCACCCCACGTCCCCAGGGCTGGGGTTAAAGGTGACCTGGGGCCGGGCGGTGCCTCCCAGGCGAGCTGATCACCAAAAACTGGGTGTTTTGGCAAAATAAACCACCTGTGACCCGAGCTGAGCTCCAGCCTGGCCCGGGCCATGGTGGGACACCCCGTGGTGTCCTGCCGTGTCACCAGAGCACCCTGGAGGCGGGAGCTGCCCCGGGGCCTCCCGGAGCAGTTTCGGCAGCGCCTGGTGCTGCTCCGAGAGCGGAAACCACGTCACGTCCTGCCGGGGCGGCTGAGGGGGCTGTGGTTGTGCAACGGTGGCACGGAGGGACACCAGCCCCTGCCCCGACATCGTGGCTCTCAAGAAACACTGATTTCCCCAGACGGGCCTGTCACGCACCCCTGGCTGTGGGACGGGGCGGTGACTGTCACCCTCGAGCAGGGCCCGGCCTCCTGGGCCCCTCAGCTGTGTCACCAGCCCATGTCCCCACCCCTCAGCCCGGGCACTTGGCGCACTCATGACATGGATGGACGGGGCCAATTCTTCCTCCTGCCCCCCACCTGCCTTCCCCTTGGGGACCCCCAGGTGGGGACATATCCATGGGATGCTCACATTGTAGGAATGGTGGTGTTCCCATCCTTCCACCAAAGTCCCCATGATTCTATCAGTGTCTCCATCCTGGGAATGGTGTTCTCATTGTCCCATCGGTGTCCCCATCGTCCCCCCAGTGTCTCCATTGTCCCACCAGTGTCCCCATTGTCCCA
>NW_016690515.1:338089-373506 GCF_001604755.1 Lepidothrix coronata | reverse complement strand
TGTCCCCATTGTCCCACTGGTGTCCCCATTGTCCCACTGGGGTCCCCATCCTCCCACTGCTGAGTGAGGACAGCCGGTGCAGGGTGAGCAGTGGGTGCTGCAGCCCTGGGGGGTATTTTTGGGGTGACCCCCCAACGCTGCCACCCTTCACCCCACAGAATTCCATGAACCTGCCCCCAGACAAGATGAAACTGCTCAACCAGTACGACAACGAGAAGAAGTGGGAGCTGATCTGTGACCAGGTGAGGTCTGGGCTCCCTGTCCCCAAGTGCCACTCGTGGCACCCGGCTGTGCCCAGCACTGCCACCCACCTCGTTAGTGGCACGGCACCTCGTTAACCTCATTAAGCATTGATGGAGCGCAGGGCTGGGGACAGGGACACGGTGGCTGCTGTGCAGGTCCCCGTGCCCTGGCAGGTGGCCCAGTTTCAGCCTCTCCCTGGGGTTTGTAGGAGCGTTTCCAGGTGAAAAACCCTCCGTCCGCCTACATCCAGAAGCTGAAGAGCTACTTGGACACGGGTGGTGTCAGCAGGAAGGTGAGGGGTCCCCCCTGCACCCCAACCCCCTGGTCCCCGTCCCACACTGGGCACAGGGACAGTGCCAATGGTTGTCCCCATCCCACAGTTCAAGAGGCGAGTGCAGGAGTCCACACAGGTGCTCAGGGAGCTGGAGATTTCCTTGAGGACCAACTACATTGGGTAAGGATGGGGTGTCATTGTCACCCAGCGCTGCCACCGTCCCCGGGATGGGGATGGACACGCTGCTGGCTCTGGATGGGTGGTGACAGCAGGATGTGGAGGCTCGTGGCCTCATCCTGTCCCCCTGGAGGGGCTCTGATGGGAGGCTGGGGGTGCTGTAGGACCTGAACCCCGTGTTGGCTGTGGTACCCCCTGAGTGCCAGGAGGGACCCTGCTCCCACCCAGGGTGTCCTGACCCCTTGTGGGGTGGTGGGTGCCCATGGTCCCTGGGGCCAGGCTGTCCTGTCGTGGCAGCAGTGGCAGTGGTGGCAGTGGTGGCAGCAGAGCCCTCGGGCTGTGCCCCCCACACATCAGGAGTGGGGTTCCCCGTGGCACTCACCTGCCTCGGAGAGCTGCCAGTTCATGGTGCCACCTCATGTCCCCAGTGTGTTCCACCCTCGCTGGGGACCTCTGACCAGGGGCTGGCTCTGCTGAGGGTCCGGGGGCAGGGGAAGGGAGGATGAGGGGGGCTGGTGGAGCACACTAACCCTCTGCACCCTCCAGCTGGGTCCAGGAGTTCCTCAACGAGGAGAACAAGGGGCTGGACGTGCTGCTGCAGTACCTCGCCTTCGCCCAGTGCTCTGTCGCGTACGTGCCCCCCGGGTGTCCTGTCCCCAAGGCCGGGATCAGCCTCCCCTGGGGCTCAGTGGGGCTGGGGGTCCCTGGGGGTGTCCCCAAGGCTGGGATCAGCCTCCCCTGGGGCTCAGCAGGGCTGGGGGGTCCCTGGGGATGCCCTCCCCTGTCATCGGAGCAATGGAGCTCCAGATGCTCCATGGCTGGGGTTGAGCAGGGCACCCCCAACATCCCTGGGGACTCCAGAGGGGCATCTGCCCACGCTGGGGTGCCACATCTCACCGTCCCCGTGTCCCCACGGGCCGCCAGGTATGACATGGAGAGCGCAGAGAACAGCAGCCCCGGCTCCGACAAGGGCAAGGAGCAGTCGCTGGAGGACCTGAACAAAAGCACCTCCTCGTCCCCCACCCAGGGCTCCTCCAAACCGCGGCCCCTCACTGTAAGGTAACGTGTGGTCCCGTCCCCAACTGTCCCCTGTCCCTGTGCCGTGTCCCCCCCGCTCCCCGCCTCGCTGCAACCCCCCCCCCGCCCCGGCCGCGCCGTGCTTGGAGAGGGGCCCGGCAGGGAGACGCAGGCCCGGCCCCAAAAATGGGTCTCCATAATAGGCCCGGTGCTAAAAGTGGGTCCCCAGTGCTGGTCTGGGGGGACAAAGCTCTCAAGGGCTGAGCCCTGCCTGGAGCTGGGCTGGATCTGTGCCCCCCACTGCGACCCTCGTGGGATGCTCTGGGTAAAACCCGGGAATAAGCAAAAATTGGAGGTGCTGGAGGTTTTGAGGGGAGCAAATCGCACTCCGCTGGTTTAAAGCCGGGTCGGAGGAACGGGCCTGTGTCCCCCCAAGCCGGTGCCAGTGGCTGGTGGCTCTCGCTTGGCGCCGCTCGCCCGCAGCCCCGTCTAACCCCGCTCTTCTCTTGCACGCTGCCGGGGACGCGCTGACGGTAGGTGACGGTGACGGGGCACCGGAGGGACGGGGACACCCCACGGGACCCCACTGCTGGTCACCGGTATCGGGGACAGGGCCTATGGGGCATCCCCGGTGGGCGGGGGGGGATCCCGGGGACACCCCACCGCGGTCACCCCAGGAGCTGTAACGCGGCACCCCGGGGAGCGCGGGGGTCCCTCGCAGTCTGGAGCAGCTCCGGAGGAGGCGGGGTGTCCCTGCCAGCCCCAGGGACAGGTCAGGAGGGGACGTGGCACCCGCAGGGGGGTCCTGTCCTTTGTCCCCCACCCCCGTGTCCCCGAGCGCGGGTGCCCCGGGGCGGCGCGGGAGCCCCGTTTCTCCCTCCTGTCCTGCAGGCTCTAACGCGCCTCCAGCTGCTGCCTCTCGAACCAGCACATCCACACCCTCCTCCGCCACGTCCGCCCCAGCGCCCCCTGCGGTGCCCCGGGCAGCGATGGGGACAGTGCCCCCAGGTCACCCGGCAGCTCCTGCCCGCCCCGGTGAGCCTCCGAGACCACCCGTGCGCACGAGGGGGCCCCAAAACCCACCCCACCGCCATCGCCCCGTCACCCCACCGCCCCGAGGGCTTCTAGACGGGCACGGGACACGGGGCTTTCTCCCGCGGGTGTTTCTCTCCCTGGTGTCCCCCCGCTCCCCCGCCGCCACCCCCCGAGCGCTGCCCCCTCCCCGCTTTGCGCTGCGCCCCCGGCCCCCCCGGCCCGCGCTCAGCCGCGCTCTCCCCGCCCAGGCTGAACCCCTCGCACAGCAGGAAGACGCTGCGCAACTCCCGCCTCGTCAGCCAGAAGGACGATGTCCACGTCTGCATCATGTGCCTCCGCGCCATCATGAACTACCAGGTGGGAGTGGGCGGGATCCGCGGGCATCCCAAAAAATCCCCAGCCCCCGCGGTGCCGGCGTCGGGGTGGGACCGGTTCTCCACCCCTCTACTCTGAGATGTCCTCACTCAGCCTCCTCTCTGGTGGGCACCTGGCATGGGGGTGGCCCAAGGTCCCAGAGCGTCCTCGGGGGGGGGGAGGCAGGAGGACACTGACCCCATTAATGCTCCTTTTTGCCCCCCAAGTCTGGCTTCAGCCTGGTGATGAACCACCCAGCCTGTGTCAACGAGATCACCCTGAGCCTCAACAACAAGAGCGCCAGGTAGGACCTGCCCCCTGTCCCTGTCCCTGTCCCCTCGCCCACCCCACAGCCCTGACCCCCTCACACTCCATGTCTCCACAGGACCAAGGCCCTGGTGCTGGAGCTCCTGGCCGCTGTTTGCCTGGTCCGAGGTGGCCACGACATCATCCTGGCTGCCTTCGACAACTTCAAGGAGGTGAGTCCCCAGCAGGGACACCGGTCCCCACAGGGACAGCCCTGCTCTGGCTGGGTTCCTGCCTCAGGGTCCCTATGTGTGGCAGAGCCCTGCCCCATCCTGACCACACCCATCCCTGGCTCACCTGGGGATGGTCCAGCTGTTGGGCTTGATGTCCCCACGCCAGCGTGTCCCCAGGGCCAGCTCCCATCAGGGTTGGGATGGTGCCACTGACGGGTGCCTCGTGCTCTGCCACCCCTCTGGGCACCCCCAGCCGTGTCCCCCTGGCCCTCAGCCCCCTGCTCCCCCCCCCAGGTGTGCGGGGAGAAGAACCGCTTTGAGAAGCTGATGGAGTATTTCCGAAACGAGGACACCAACATCGACTTCATGGTGAGCGGCTCATGGGGCCGGTGCTCTGCTGTCCCCAGGCCATCATGTCCCCAAGGGCTGCTGAGCCAGCACAGTGTCCTGGGGGTGCCCTGTCCCAAGGGCTGCCAGGCTGTCGTGCTGTCCCCAGGCCACTGTGTCCCCAAGAGCTGCTGAGCCTCTGTGCTGTCCCCAGGCCTTCAGGTCCCAAAGAGCTTCTAAGGCGCCTCACTGGCCCCAGAGCATCATGTCCCCAAGGGCTGCTGAGCCCCAGAGCATCATGTCCCCAAGGGCTGCTGAGCCACCCAACTGTCCCCAGGCCATCATATCCCAAGGGCTGCTGAGCCCCAGGTCATCATGTCCCCAAGGCCACTGCACTGTCCCCAGGCCATGAGGTCCACAAGGGCTTCTAAACCACCACACTGTCCCCAGGCCATCGTATCCCAAGGGCTGCTGAGCCACCGTGCTGTCCCCAGGCCTTCATGTCCCCAAGGGTTCTAAGCCACCAGACTGTCCCCGGACCTTTATGTTCCCGAGGACACCACGCTGTACCCGTGCCATAATAGCCCCAAGGCCACCATGCTGTCCCCAGGCCTTCATGTCCCCAAGGCCACCACGCTGTCCCTAAGCCATCGTGCCCCCAAGGGCTGCTGAGCCACTGGTCCTTCCCCACATCCCCAGGGATGTGAAGCCACCACGCCCTCCCCAGGGGCACCTTGTCCCCGAGGGCCACCCCCCCCGTGTGCTGCCCGGGGCACTGTGTCCCCAGGGGCCGTGGTGCCACCCCCGTGCCGTGTCCCCGCAGGTGGCCTGCATGCAGTTCATCAACATCGTGGTGCACTCGGTGGAGAACATGAACTTCCGCGTGTTCCTGCAGTACGAGTTCACCCACCTGGGGCTGGACCAGTACCTGGAGGTGGGTGATCCCGAGGGCTGGGGGTGCTGGGGGGGGACACACCCCCGTCCCTGACCGTGCCCCGGCTGTCCCGCGGCAGAGCCTGCGCCTCACCGAGAGCGACAAGCTGCAGGTGCAGATCCAAGCCTACCTGGACAACGTCTTCGACGTGGGGGCCATGCTGGAGGACTCGGAGACCAAGACGGCGGTGCTGGAGCACATGGAGGAGCTGCAGGAGCTCGTCAGCCAGGTGGGCCGCGGGCGCGTGGGCAGGAGCCGCTGACGCAGAGCCCCGAGGGAGGGACGGGGACGGGGCTGAGCCGGCGGCGCCTCGTCCCCCACAGCTGACGGAGAAGCTGCAGGATGCGGAGAACGACTCCATGGCCAAGATAGCGGAGCTGGAGAAGCAGCTGAGCCAGGCACGGCGGGAGCTGGAGGCGCTGCGGGTGAGCACCCACGGGCGCCGCGGCACCGGAGGGAGGGCTGGGGGTTTGAGGTTTGAGTGGGACACCGGTGACACTGGTCCTGGGGGCTGTCACCTCTCCAGGAGCAGCTGAGCCCCCCGCGGCCGCCCAGCCCGCCGTCCCCGCGGCCACAGGAGTGCTACCGGCTGGCGCTGGAGCGGCGGCTGGCGGAGCTGGAGGAGAAGGGGCTGGTGCAGATCCTGCGTGGGCCCGACGGGGACGTCGCCATCGAGATCGTCCCCGTTGTCATAGAAACGCCGGCAGCCCCCGTGGTTGCTGGAGAGGCCACCGCCACTGTCACCACCGTCACCACCGCCACCTGCACAGGTACCACGGGTGCGAGGGGGTGAATCCTTCCTGGTGGGGACAGCAGGCACAGAGGAGGGGTGGCAGCGTGTCTCTGGGCAGAGAAGCTGGGGCAGGGGCGTGGGGACGTGCCCAGGGGCGCAGAGTCCGTCGGTGGCAGAGGGGACGTGGCGGTGGCACCGTGCCCTGCCGTGGCACCCTCTCACCCACCTCTTCTTTCCCTTGCAGATGCTCCGGCTCTGGCTCCAGCCCCACCTCCCTCACCAGCCCCTGCTGCCCCTCCGCCCCCACCCCCACCCCCTCCACCCCCCCCACCGCTCCCAGGGGGGCTGGAGGGCCCTGTCCCCCCCCCTCCACCACCCCCACCCCTCGGGGGGGAGCTCCCAGCTGGGCCTGGTGCCCCCCAAACTGCCAACGGTTCAGGTGAGTGTGGCCCAGGGATGGTGGGGACACCCCCCAGGCGAGGTCTGGGGGCACCCAGGGGTGGGTTTTTGACTCCCCCACCCTGTGACGTGTCCCCCTTGCCCGTGACCCCACAGTGAAGGTGAAGAAGCCCATCCAGACCAAGTTCCGCATGCCCGTCTTCAACTGGGTGGCCCTGAAGCCGAGCCAGATCGACGGCACCGTGTTCACCGAGCTCAACGACGAGAAGGTGCTGCAGGTGAGGACAGGAGGGGGCTGGGGGGCCACAGGGACTGGGGGGGGCCGGACACAGGGGGTCTGGGTGGGTCAGAGCTGCAGTCCATGCTGAGGTCGCCCCTGTACCCACCCTGCACCCACCCGCGGTGTCACAGGGCTGCTGGAGGAGCTGGAGGTTGGAGCAGCTCCTTGGCACCACAGAGAGGGACAACACAGGGTCTGGCATCCTTCTCCTGTCACCCTATCCTTGTCCCTTTGCTCTATCCTCATCCTCACATCCTGTCCTTTTCTTCTTCCTCATCTCCATCCTCTGGTCCCCTGTGCCCTCCTTACCCCCTCCCTGACCCCTTGCCCGTTCCCTCTGCTTGTTCCCTTGTTCCATCCTCATCCCCTTGTTTCATCTTCATCTTCTCACTCCCCTTACCCTTATGGTCCTCTGGCCCCGTCCCCATCCCAGATGTCCCGTGCCACCTCCCTGCTGTGCCCTCAGCCCTGTGTCCCCGCAGGAGCTGGACATGAGTGACTTTGAGGAGCAGTTCAAGACCAAGGCTCAGGGCCCTGCCTTGGACATCAGCGCCCTCAAGGCCAAGGCCACCCAGAAGGCCCCCAGCAAGGTGACCCTCATGGAGTCCAACCGGGCCAAGAACTTGGCCATCACCCTGCGCAAGGGCGGCCGCAGCGTCCAGGACATCTGCACTGCCATCGAGACGTGAGTGTCCCCTGCGAGGGGGGACAAGGGGGGACAAGGGCGGGCACAGCCTGGCTGGAATGAGGGGTTGGGATGGTGTGGGGTGTGCTGGGATGCAGGGACCAGATACGGAGGGATGGAGGGATGCAGGGACCAGACGTGGGGACAGAGGGATGCAGAAACAAGAGATGAAGGGATGTAGGGACAAGACACGGAGGGATTCAGGGATGTAGAAACCAGATATGAGAGGGAGGGACGCAGGGGCAGAGATGAAGGGACGTGGGGACCAGCTGTGGGGGCAGAGGGAAGACGGGACCAGCCGTGGGTGGCAGGGGGGTTGAGGTCCGAGGTGTCCCACCCCTCACAGGTACGACCAGCAAGCCCTGAGCCTCGACTTCCTGGAGCTGCTGCTGCGCTTCCTGCCCACCGAGTACGAGCGGACGCTGATCGGGAAGTTCGAGCGGGAGCAGCAGCCGCCGGAGGAGCTGTCGGACGAGGACCAGTTCATGATCCGCTTCAGCAAGATCCCGCGCCTGGCCGAGCGCATGAACGTCATGATCTTCCTGGGCAACTTCAGCGACACGGCCCAGCTGCTCATGCCCGTGGGTGCTGGGCACGGGCGGGCTGGGGGCTGGGAAGGGCTGGGGGCCTCCTGCAGCCACCTCATGTGCTCCCCTCCCTCCCTCCCTCCCTCCCACAGCAACTCAACGCCATCATCGCCGCCTCCATGTCCCTCAAGTCCTCCAGCAAACTGCGCCACATCCTCGAGGTGAGAGCTTTGGGGTGCACGCAGGGTACTGGCAGGGTCCCTGTTGGCTCTGTGCCCCCCTCCCCCAGGGTGCCCTGTCCACCCCAGGCTGTGTCCCTGAGCCGCTGTGTCCCTGCAGATCGTCCTGGCCTTCGGGAATTACATGAACAGCAGCAAGCGTGGAGCAGCCTACGGCTTCCGCCTGCAGAGCCTCGACGCGGTAGGGCCGGCGTGGGGCTGCTCGGGGGCACCGGCACTGCCAGGGACCAGCCCTGGGCACAGGGGGACACAGGGACCAGCTGGAGGGATAAAGGGACGTGGGATTCAGTTGTAGGGATGGAGGGATGGAAGGGTCACCTATAGGGTTTGGAGAGGCATGGGGAGCAGCTATAGGGATGCAGGGAACAGCTGTGGGAATGGAGGCATGAAGAGACCATGTGAAGGGTTGGAGAGGCAAGAGGGGGGGAGTTAAAGGGATGAAGATACTCGGGAACTGGCTGTGGGGTTGGAAGGATGGAGAACAGATCTGGAGCGGTGAAGGGATTCAGGGACCATCTGTGGGGATGAAGGAAGATGGGAAGCAGCCATGGGGATGGAGAGAGGAAGGCCACATGTGAACATGGAGGGGATGTAGGGATGAAGACTCAGTCATGGGGATAGAGGGGTGCAGAATGAGCTGTGGGGTTGGAGGGATGCAGACCCAGCCTTGGGGATGGAGGAAGATGGGAATCAGCCACGGGGATGGAGGGATGCAGACCTGATGGTTGGGATGGAGGGGTGCAGACTCAGCCATGGGGATGGAGGGATGGAGGGATGGAGGGATGCAGATCCAGCCATAGGGATGAAGGGATGAAGAATGAGCATGAGCATGGTGGGATACAGACCTGGCCGTGGGGATGGAGGGATGCAGACCCAGCCACAGTAATGAAGGGCCAGCAGAGCCTGCCCTGGGCAGGGTGAAGGGCTGGTTGAGGAGGGTCGGGGCTGACCCAGCTCTCCCCCAGCTCCTGGAGATGAAGTCCACAGACCGCAAGCAGACGCTGCTGCACTACCTGGTGCGGGTGATCACGGAGAAGTACCCGGAGCTCACGGGCTTCCACACCGAGCTGCACTTCCTCGACAAGGCGGGCACAGGTAGTGCCCACGGGCCCTGGGCTGGGGCTGTGGCAGCCCCTGGTGCTCCCAGCCTGCCCTGACCCCGCGCTCTCCCCCCCACAGTGTCCCTGGACGGGGTCCTGCAGGACGTGCGGAGCCTCCAGCAGGGCATGGAGCTGACCCGCAGGGAGTTCCTGCGCCAGGACGACAGCCCCGTGCTCAAGGACTTCCTCAAGGTCAACTCAGAGGTGATGGAGAAGCTGCAGGCTGACAGCAAAACTGCCAAGGTGGGTGCTGGGGTGCTGGGGTGCTGGGGGGGGGGGCAGAGGATAGGATTGTGTCCCCCATTCCTACATGGGAACACCCCAGGGTGCTCCCACCTCTGGCCCATGGGAGAGGCTCCTGGTTGGGATGTGGCTCCAGCAGGAGAGCTGGGAGGGATATGGAGTGGGATGGTGAGGTGGGAGAGGCTGGAAGGAGGAGGTGGGTGTTGGGTGCTGCTGCCCGGCCCCTGCCCCCCCATCGGGGTGTCTGTGCCCGCAGGAGGCCTATGAGTCGGCTGTGGAGTATTTTGGGGAGAACCCCAAGACCAGTCCCCCCACCACCTTCTTCCCCATGTTCGTGCGCTTCATCAGAGCCTACAAGGTAGGAGAGGGCAGGGGGTGTCCTGTTTCTGAGGGTTGGGAGGGGATTTGGGGGGTCTGACCTCACCTGGGACAACCAGCAGAAGCCACGGGCGAGGCTGGGGCTCATGGGGCTGGGAGACCCTGGGGCTTGGGAACAGCCTTTGGGATGGTCAGAGATGCTGGAGCTGGACTGGGGTGAGCTGGGAGCTTTGTGGGGGGCTGCAGTCCTGCAGCAGGACCCCCCTGGCTCAGCACACCCTTCCTGCCCCTCTCCCAAGAAAGCAGAGCAGGACATTGAGCTGTGGAAGAAACAAGAGGCCGCGGCCAAGGAGGCAGAAAACAGCCCCACCGAGCAGCAGCCGGAGGTGAAGGAGCTCCCGTGTCTGTGTCCTGGTGGGGTCCCAGCTCCAGCCCCAAGTGGGCTGCCTGGTGGGGAGGGACTAAACAGGCCCTGGGGAGGGAGAGCTGGGCGGGAGGTGAAGGTGAGGGCACCCCAGGTCTGTTGGGGGGTGGGGGGTGACCGTGCCTCTCACCCACACTGTCCCTCCCCAGCTGCCCATCCAGAAGGCCAAGCGGCAGCAGATGGACATGATCGCTGAGCTCAAGAAGAAGCAGATGGTGAAGGAGCCTCTCATCTACGAAGGCAAAGATGGGGCCATCGAGGACATAATTTCAGGTGAGAGATGATTTCACGTGAGGGGCCGAGTGTCCCTCCCACCTCAGACCCAGCACTCGGTGCCAGCGGAAGACCCTCGGTCTGGGGGCTGCAGGGGCTCTCACAGGGGCTGGAGGGTCACCAAGCCCCATTGCAGGGATCAAACCCATCTGCAGCACCTTCCCATGCCACGTGGCCAAGCTCTCCCTGCCCTGTCTCACAGCTCTTCCTTCTATTCTGCTTCTTCCTCTTCTCTTCTCTCTCCTGCTCCTCCTCCTCCTCCTCCTCCTCGCTGTCTCTGGATCGCTCTGCTCAGCTCTGAAAACTGTCCCTTTCACGGCCCGGACGGGCAAACGCTCGTCCCGGCTCTTCTGCGACGTGAGTTACAACGAGGAGAGCCCTCTGTAGGTAACGTGGGGCAGGGGCTCGGCGCGGGGGGCCGGGGGCTGCCGGGCTGTCCCACCCACCGGGGCTTCTCCCCACTCTGCACCCAATCCCGGGGGCACCCCGGCATCAGCCCCCCCGATACGGGCACTGACAGCCGAGGGTTGGGGTCCCACGGGCTGGTTGTTTGTAGCTGCTGCTCCTCCTGTCACTGGATGTGGCTCTTGGCTCCTTCTGAGCGTTCTTGTACCCAGACGGGCAAATCCCGGGCAGAGAGACGTGACAAGGGGGAAGGAGAGGTTTAGGTTGAATGTTGGGAAGGAATTCTCCCCTGGGAGGGTGGGGAGGCCCTGGCACAGGGTGCCCAGAGAAGCTGTGGCTGCCCCAGCCCTGGAAGTGTCCAAGGCCAGGTTGGACAGGGCTTGGAGCAACCTGGGCTGGTGGAAGGTGTCCCTGCCCATGGCAGGGGTGGGACTGGATGAGTTTTAATGTCCCTTCCAACCCAAACCACTCCGCGATTCCGTGATGGGTGGTGGGTTCCCAGTCCCCGCCGGGTGTGCAGCGAAGCTGAGCCGGTCCCTGCCCTTCCCCCCGTGCAGATCTGCGGAACAACCCGTACCGGCGGGGGGACAAGGGCCGCGGCAGCGCCAAGAAGCGGCCGGCGGGGCAGGGCCTGCAGGCCACGCCGGACATCGCGCTGTGACCGGCGCCGGCCCTGCAGCTCCAGGACCGGGGCAGGACCATCCTCCCGACGCAGAGGGGACCGCAGGATGCCACCCCACTGTCCCGGGGCTCCGCGGGGCGGGGGACAGTGCCCGCTCCGAGCTGCTCCAGCCGCTTCCCGTGCCAGCTCCCCCTGCCCGCCCCGGGCTCTGGCGCAGGGACCCCCCCGTGCTTGCTTGGCGATGCCCCTGAGCTCCTCTCCCCCAGGCTGGCAGGGCTGGGGGACCCTCCTGGGTACGGGCAGGGAGGGGGGAGCACAGAAAGGGCTCCAGCTTGTCCTGGAAGGCAAAGAGGGGCTGCCCTGTCCCTGCCCCGGCGCTGCTCCATCGCCCGCCCGCCGCGGGACCGGCCCCGCACCGGTGTGTCCCACTCCTCAGCTTGCTGGTGCCTTGGATTCCCGCTGCGGGAGGGGAGTGGGTGTCACCCGGGACCCGGCGGTCCCCGCACATCTCCCGCACCTCCCCCGGCCCCGCAGAGCCCCCTGAGAGCCGCGTCCTCCTCCTCTGCTGCAGAGCTCCCACCCCGGGCCCCTCCCGTCCCCCGGGGCCCGGCAGCGGTGCTATTTTAACAGGGATTTTCTAAGTCTTCCTTCAAATTCCTCTGCGCTGCGGGAGCAGGGAATGCAACACCCACATGCGGGGTGTCCCTGGGATCCCAGGGCTGTGCCGAGCAGCAGTTCCCAGGATCCCGAGGCCGGGCTGTTCCTCGCCGCAGGGGAGGCTCCGGAGCTGCGACAATCAGCAGCAGGGACAATCTCTGCGAGGTGCTGATACCTCTGCCCGCCTGCATGCCCCCAAATCCGCCTCCGCTGTTGGGGCTGGAGCCTCTGGGATCCCCCGTGACCGTCAGCCCGGGGGGCAGGAGCTGCTCCCTGTGCCGGGCAGCCTCCAGCAAACACGATCCCCAAGGCTGCGGGGTCGCTGCTGCCGCCAGAGAGGCCCGAGAGCCGCACGAGCCTCCCGGTACCGCACCGGACCCGACCCCCCGACCCCCCGATCCCTCCTCCCCCGCCCCGCTGCTGCCCAGTGACCCCCAGCCCCGCACTGTGGCCATTAAACCCCTCAGTGCATTCACTTCGTTAAACGGCCCCCGCTGCAGGATGCGGCTGCACCTCCCTCCTCCTGTCCCTCCTCCTGCCCCTCCTCGCTAGTCCCGGCTTTAGCCCAGCTCAGCCCAGAGCAGCCGCTGCTTCCCGCTGTATTTAAGCTGCTTCAGCGCCGGCTCCGCGTCACCCGGGGAGGGGTGGGGAATGAATGTGTAACTTATAAATGCCTTTAAGCCAGAAATGTAAACCATTAACTGCTCATTTGTATACATTATTTTTATATACTGAAGGCCTGTTTAATTCTAAAGCAGAACTGGTAATAAAACGTCTCAGAGGATAATAAAGGACTTTGTCGGGGAGAAGGTTGGTTTGCAGGGAGGGGGGGATGCTGTGAAGGAGGGAGGGAGGGAGGAGAGGATGGAGAGAAGGAGGGAAGGAAGGACCAAGGTCCAGAACAAAGCCCAACACGGGCTGTTCTGCACTGGGCTGGGCTGTCCTTGGAGCCAAGAGGGGGATGGATGGTGCTTCCCTAAGCTGAGCTGTACCTTTCCAGAGAAGTCTAAGCCCTCCCCTCCACTCTGCCCTCATGGGATCCCACTTGGACCACTGTGTCCAACTCTGGGGTCCTCAGGAAACAAAGGACCTGCTGGATCAAGTCCAGAGAAAGTCACGGAGATGCTCCAAGGGCTGGAGCCCCTCTGCTCTGGAGCCAGGCTGGGAGAGCTGGGGGGGGTCACCTGGAGAAGGGAAGGGAGAAGGCTCTGGGGAGACCTGAGAGCCCCTTCCAGGGCCTAAAGAGGGTTTATAAAAACAGCCTGGACCTGCTGCACCTCCCAGGAGACCGAGCAGCTCCTGGTGTAGCAAATCCCCTGGAACAGGACAGAGGGAGGGAAAGGGACTGTCTTTTTGGAAGGAGATGTGTCAGGATATGCAGTGAAGCCTGTGCTTAGATCCACCAGAGTTATTGCTGCCTCTTCATCCCCAGAAATCACAGAATATCCTGAGCTGGAAGGGACCCACAAGGATCATGGATTCCAACCCCTGGCTCTGCCCAGGACACCCCAACAATCCCACCCTGTCCCTCAGAGCGTTGTCCAAACACTCCTGGAGCTCTGGCAGCCTTGGGGCCGTGCCCACTGCCCTGGGGAGCCTGGTCAGTGCCAACCACCCTCCCTGACTTCTCCCTGCATCCCCCAAACCCAAGGCATTAGCAGAATTTCATTAGCAGAATTTCATCAGCAGAATTTCATAAGACCAGGCTCCTCTTCATGAAAAATATCCTATTCAGCACCACCCTCTTGTTCCTTGGAAAATGTATCAAACCACCAGCAATGAGAATAAAAAGCATTTTTTTTTTAGCTTTATTTTTTTTTCCCTGTGAAAATGCAGGTCAAGAAATCACAGTTTTATAAAGTGTCATTCATTCCACACAAGCTCCTCATTCTGGCACCTTCCCCCACACCGGCACTGCCCATCCCAAACTGCTCCTCAGCTCCATCTTCCCTCACCAACAGCGATTTTTTCCAGACTTTCGGAAGGAGCTGCACGACAGGAGCCATCTGTGTTTATCACTCCCACTGCTGCTCGTCCTCCCCGCCCCGAGCTGGGGTTCTGTCCTAAACACCCGTTATGAAACCTCACCGAGTTCCAGCCCAATTTTGAGGAAAAGCTTCCCCTGACTCTCTCCTGTCAGTATTGCACAGAACTGGGCTGGAACACGGATTGGCTCTGCCTGGCACGGGAAGCCAAGGGGACAGAGCTGAGGGATCTCAGGCTGGTTGGGACCAGAACCTGGAGACCCTCCCTGGGGGAGAAGCCCAGCTCGGGGCAGTGGGATGGCACCAGTGTCCCCCAGGTGGGCGACGCTGACCCTGGGCAGGGACAGCTGCCACCACCCCCACCCTGGGACTGGGGACCTGCAGCCTCACTCACTGCTGGTGGTGGCAGCAGAACAGGACTGAGGGCTCTGCACAGGACAGAGAGGCTGGAGATCCTGGGTAATGCTGGGGTGAGGGTGCAGAACACACATCCCCACGGACCTGGGGAACAGGGACATCTCCACGGACCCATAGGGACACCGGGGGGGTCTCCTGCCCTCCCACCCCTCGTGCAGGCGGCCTGAGTTCAGGTTAATGCTGAGGGTGAAGGGCAGAGTCCTGCAGCCAGTCCTGCTGCTCCCACACCCCTGGGCATGGGGGCACCTCCCAGGCACCAGGAGCACGAGGTGCAGCCTTTGGGATGGAACCCACCCTGCTTTTGGAGTGACACATCACCACAGACTTCTCAGAAACAACCAAGAGGTTCTCCCTCTCAGAGGAAGCCAGGTACATGCTTGGGAGCTCCTGGGAACCCTGGAAGAGGCACTTTGCTCCCTCCTGCTCCAGAGCTTAAATTCTGAGTAGTTTATGGCATCTCAAAAGGAATTGAGCCAACCTACCCCTTCCCCCACTCCCTCCTGGAAGACATGTGTGTAATGTGTTAATTACTTACTAAAAAGCCTCTGAACGTGGCATTGCAGATATAATTAGGTGCCTATTTTGGACAACATATTAAGTGCTTTAGAACAAAAAGTGCTATAAAAATATACCCAGAGTGGTGACAGGTTTCAATTTTCTCCAAGAGCTCCACTTTTTTATTACATCAACAACTGGAGTTTTCTGATTAAGGATGTCACTGCCTGGTGTGGCAAAACCAGCCCATGTTCTGGGAGATCAAAGGGAAGAGCATCCCTTGTTTAATGAGTGCTGGTCCTCAAAAAGGAGGCCCAGAGTTTAACTTTCCCCAGCCACTTTCCAAGTGAACTTCAGCTTGGGAAAACTGCCAGCATTCCTGCCCCACTGTGTCCCCCAGACCTCCATGGATCCAGCAGGGCCCACCTTGTTCTTCAGGAGCCGTTTCTCTGCTCAGCTTGGATGCAGAGCCCCTGCTTGGAGGCCACTGCAGTTCCAGAGCTCTGGAAGAGCCACAGCCACCACGAGGGGCTGTGATTTCCAGGTGTGCCAGGCCTTGGAGCAGTCCTGAACAAGCACACTCAGGGCTCACACCTCCCTCT
Organism: Lepidothrix coronata; assembly: GCF_001604755.1. NCBI lineage: Eukaryota > Metazoa > Chordata > Aves > Passeriformes > Pipridae > Lepidothrix > Lepidothrix coronata. The sequence continues at coordinate 358,262 of NW_016690515.1, read as the reverse complement.
GGCTTTGTTCTGGGCTGGGGAAGGGTGAACAACACCCACCCACCTGAATTTCACCTGTGAGGTTTCAGGATGTTCGAAACATTCATAAATCAGTAAAAAAAAACAGTTCAAAGCTTAAGGCATTGCAGGCCCAGCTACCCATCCCACTCCATGAACCAGCTGGAAGGGAGGGGAGGATGGGAAGCCTCGTGAGGCCAGGCTGGGCCAACAGAACTGGGGCACTGGGCTCAGCCCTGGCAGCTGGGAGGGAGTTTTATATAAACTCTGCAGCAAAACTGAGCCCTGTCAGAGCTGACAGAGCCACCATCCCCTCCCCTTCCTGGGGAGCTGCCTGGATGGGACAGGTCACCTGAAGTCAGGATGGAGGAACAGCCCCTCCACCTTCCCAGCAAGGAATTCCATACCCTCCTCCTGCCCTGTCTGCCAGAGACACCAGAGAGAGCACCAGCTCCTCCAAGACCTGCAAGTGGGAGCTGCAAGCAAAGCTCTTTCTGGGAACAAAGTTCTTTTCTGATTCAAGAAGGAAATGATCTGCGGGGAAGGGTGGGAGGTGAGACCAAGAACCAGCCAGTTCCTGCTGTCGATTCTCCCCGTGCAATAGGCTGGAGGTGGAGATGATGCTCCCCAAAGCCCTACAGAAGTGTTTTTTCCTCCATCTGGAAGGAAGTCAGGCAGCTCCTCTCAGCACAACCAACCCCCAGCTGCACTGAGGGCACCCAAACTCCTCCCCTGGGCGAGCCCAGCAGCTCCGGCCTCACCCCTGAGGCTGAGCCACAGTTCTCACCCAACCCCCCTGCTCTCCTGGAAAGCACAACCACATTCCTCCAAAAAGCAGGAATTTCCACCCACCATCCTCCAGTTCTATCACTCACACCCAAAACAAGTAATTCCCACCGTCCTGGGGAACATCTGAGCTCAGGACATGCCTTGGGACCGGGTCAGAAGGACGACACGAGCAGGCCCGAGCGCAGTGGAGCCGCCGTCCCGCCGCAGCACGAACGCCAGCCACTGCACTCCAGCCACTGCACTTGGAGCTCCACCACGGCAGGGCAGGTTGGAAGCTTTTGTAATTCCTTCTTTCCACGAGGTAAAAACCTCCAAAGCCAGGCAGGGCCTCAGGGCCTGTTCTCCAGCTGGCCGTGCTTGACGCGCCAGGTCCAGCCGACGCTGCAGTCGGGGGCCAGGGTGCACTGCAGGTCGATGCCAGAGTCGGGCACCTCCATGTCATAGTGCACCGGGTGCCCCTCCTTGGTGACCAGGCTGAAGGCAGGGACCGGGATCTGGGAAGCAGAACACACAGAATGGCACTTGAAGCCTCCTTCAGAACATCCCATCCCTTTATCCCCCCGGCAAACAGCTTCCCAAGGCAGGGAAGGAGCCTGGAGAGAGGCTTGTGCTTGGCAGGAACACCCTGAGCTTCTCCTGGGAGGGAGGGTCTCAGAACTGGACAGGGCAGTGCCCACCCTGCTGCCAAACTGCTCCCACGAGCTCTGGGCCGTGCCTGGGGGTGCCTGGGGCTGTGAACTCCTCTGCAGGTCGGTGGTACTTGGCTTTGTAAGTCCACCAAAGAGAACCAGCACCACTGGAACATTTTCTGGACTGGTGCAACCTCTTTTACAGCACATTTTACACTCAGATGAGTCACAGTCCCACGGACACTCTGGGAGCTTCTTTCAGGGACTGCCAAGGATGCCCACAGAGAGGTTCACTGGAGTGTGCCAACATCTCCTCCAAACCAACAAGTTGGAAGCACCACAGCCAAACACAGCCTGTTTCCCTGAGCTGATGCTACTGCTCAGGATGAAAAAGGCACATAGTGATTTAGGGAGAGGGGAAAGAATTTATCTTTTTAGTTGAGAAAAAGGATTTTTTAAGCTGCAGCACAGGCACTTCCTAAGATGCAGATTCCTGTTGTCCCTATGACAATTAAGAATGGCTTATCATTCAGGTTCTACATTAGGAAAATTTCTTCACTGGAAGAGTGACCAGGCATTGGAACAGGCTGCCCAGGGCAGTGGTGGAGTCACCATCCCTGGAAGTGTTCAAACAATGAGGAAAGGTGGCACTTCCAAGCTATGGTTTAGTGGGCATGGTGGGATTCGGTCAAAGGTTGAACTGGATGATCCTGGAGGTCTTTTTTGACCTTAATGACTCAGTGATTCAAAAAACATCCTCTGGTACCACACTCACAACAGCAGCACTGAAGTTCTATTACTAAAGGTGTCATTGGGACCCTTGGCCAATTCCTGGTCCCTGGATTTCAGGTGCTATGAGCCTGTGTTAGGGAAGAACTTGCTCCTCAGACAAAAGGAATCAACTCACAGTTTGTGTCTCACCTGGCTGCTTATCCCCGTGGCAATGTCTCCCACCTTTTTCCTGTGGAAATCCCTGATGTGTAAATTTTCTCCACTGAGCAACTGGATCTGGATTTTCACTCCTGGAATGCACAAGAGGAGTTGTTACGACCTCACAGTCCACAGGAAAACTGACTGACAAGGCACACACAGGGGAAAAACTCCTTTTTGTCACTAAGCATTTCATTTATGTAGGTCTTTTGCTGAGCATGGAGCTTCCTGAAGACAACAATGACTCAGAGCAGAGCTGGATTTAGCAGGAAAGCAGCTGAAGGGATGTATTGATTTGCACAACATGCCCTCAAAATTACTTCGTGGACGTTTCTGGGTTATAAAACACAACTCCTTGCGCATGGCAGTTGCACAAGGCAGGGCACACACAGCTCAACAGGCTCTGTGTGTTCAGCAACTTCCCTGCATTTCACTGCACAGCCCCCAGTGCCTTCCACCCCCCCGTGACCAGGGCGGACTGGGCCTCCTCACAACCCACCTTTGGGAGGGTCTGTGCTGACACAGCAACTGAAGGATAAAAAGAGCTCCAAGAACCCATTTCCCAGTCCCTCTGGATACTGAGGAAATGATTCCTGACCGTTTATCCCACCTGCAGCCATCCAGACCCACCGTTGAAGTAGCTGGGGGTGTCCGTGTGCCGGCTGCGGCTCAGCAGGTTGTTCCAGCTGAAGCTCTGCCCGTCTGCCTGGCTGTTCCAGGAATGAATCCCAGAGCTCATAGTGTCCCTCAAGCTCTGAGAAGCCTTCATGGAGTTCTGCAGAAATAACCACAAGTTTGTCAAAAGGCTCCTAAAGAAAATGAGCTTGCAGGAGGTAAACATTAAAGAGAAAGGTGGAAACCCACGGGGATCTAAGGCTGGGCTTTGAGTTCAGGCAACATTCATGTGCCACCTGGAAAAGGGAATGAACAGCAATGCAAGAGTTCACAGACATTATGAGATATTCTCCATAGTTAAATCAATGATCAGCTGAAAAGCTGGATGAGAAAAGAGGGGTTTGTGGTACTGGGTGACAGGAGAATGAAGCATCACACAAAATATCTGTCACTTACTGACACTGGAAAAACACAGGGAAAACAAGGAACTGCCTAAACAACTACAGACCCTGCATTGCTGTGCTGCTGGGAAGGGTCTGTGTTATCCTTGAGCCATGGAAGGACAACCTGACAACATCAGCACAGTGGTCAGCACCAGTCCAAAGTCAAATTAAATGTATGGGGCAGGAATTAGGGGGGGGAAACCAAGCAGAGTCAGACCCCACACTGCACATTGTGTGTGCCAACAGCTGAGCTGCTGCACAGAACTCTCCCAGTCCTCCACAAAAAGCCCTGGAAGGCTGAGAAGAGGGACAGAAACAGGACACAAAGCTGCTCCCAGCCAGGGCTGACTCCTGCAGATGCCAGGCTGCACAGTTTGGGACTCAATGTCTTTGAAAACTATGACTGAAGGGCTTTTGTCCTCCCCTGGTCCAACAAGGCTTGGGCAGTGTTTCTCACTGGCATTCCCTGCCTTAGGAACACCAGAGATAGAGCAAACAAAAATTATTAAAATTAGTATTTCAGTAGCTTGGACTATGCATTCATTAGCATCAATGGGTTAAAGTAAGATCATGGAGAACAGATCCAGAGGCTGGGAATGAATAGCCAAGATTTGCTCTCTGTTTTCCTGCCCTGTTCTTCTGGTCTTGCCCTAAACTTCCCACTGGTGGCCAGAAGAAGACCTTGCACAGCTGCTCGGTCCACCTTGGAGCAGCTCCTGCACCCACCACTGCTTCCCCACCTCCCTTCCCCTGCACAGAGTGGGTCAGAGCTGCTGAGATTGTCCACATCCACACACTTGGAGCTTCCTGAGTCAGCAGACAGCACAGGAGAGCCTCTGGAGGGAAGGATCCAGGCTGGACACTGAACTAAAGCACAGCCACAATCCTCAACACCCCTCTGTGCCAGGACAAAGCTTTCCTCCCAAGGTTCCTTCCAGCAAACTGGGTGTCAGAAAGCAACAACAGTGAGAAACTCCAGATCTCTGTTGGTCACAGCTCCCAGTTTTCCAGAGAAAACCCCCAGCCCTGCCTCCATTCCCACTCACCCTCTCGCTGGCGTCCGACACAAAGGGGCTGTCGATGCTCAGACAGGAGAGCATTTGCTCCTGCTCTTCCAGGGAGTAAGGCTGGGAGAGGCTGTTCAGAAACAGTTCTGCAGCAAAAAGAAGAGAAGGGAAGACATTTCCAGTGTTTCCTTCCATGCCCCTCTGCTCTTATCACAGTTCTGCAATTAATTCCCAAAGCTTCTTCAGCTTTAGCTGATGAACTGGTGTCAGTGAAACACATGACACACAGCTCTGAGCAGAGGGTACAGCCAGCACTGAAAGCAGGGAAACTGAGCCAGAAAGGACAAAAAGGGATTGTGCAATGACATGCAGCACCCAAAACTTCCCAGTTCTTGCCCATCCTGACACCTCTGAGGTGTCACTGTAGATCCATGTGCATTACCGTGCCCAGGGAAAGGTCAAAGTGATGCCCTCAGCTCCTGCAGAGTTGCACTGACAATATCCAGCCCTTAAAAGGCTGCTGAGAGAGACCCAAAGCCATTTGAGAAGAAAGCCCTCAGCAACCCCTAAAATGTCACTCCTCAGTTCCCTGACACAGTTACATTTTAAGCCACCTTTTGGAGTTTTAAATTCACTTACAAATAGAAAATATGAGAAAAAAAAACCCTGAAATGTTGTATTATACTGGGGCAATGGAACTGGGCTACGTGATTTCCACACTAATTTACTCCCGGTCTTCCAGTTCTGGATTGCTGCTGGTAACCAAATTCTTTGGCTGGTGGCTGTAGGTTTTCCAATGCCCAGAACAAAACAGTTGCACACTGATTTTAACTGTACTGCTTTGCTTCACATCTGCCATCCCTTTGTTATTACCCTGGCTTACCCTTTTATTAAAAGAATGATGTTTGAAACTTAAAATTCCAGGTGAAATTGGAATTCTGGCACTGTTTACACTTAAGCACAAGTCTGAAATGGGCTGTTTTCTAAGAGGCTCCTGCACCTCTCAGAAGGTCCCTCCCCTGCTCAGTGGAAGGAAATCCTGTTCATTACCTTTGTGGGGTATTTAATTGGTTAAGAACTACTAGTTTTGGTAATTTAGAGGAAGGTTGAGCAATTTGTGTAACGAGAAAGGAACTGTGAACAAAACGACATCCAAGCTGAAAACCCAAAAATAACTGTCAGGAGGCCAAGAGAAAGCAGCTGCATTTTTATCCTGCTCTCAAGCAAAAAGCTCAATTCCTTCCCCAGCCCAGTGCTCACCAATCTCCAGCTGCTGCAGCTCCTGTTCTGAAATGGTTGTGGCTCTCTCCACGTGGCTGCAGCTCCTCAGGGGCACAGGAGTTGAGCAGAGAGGGGGGGGATCCCAGGGCTCAGGTGATTCCTTGTCCTCATTCCAACGGGTTCCCTCGACCTCCTCTGTTTGCTCCAGGGATGGTGGTGGCAGGACTGGGCTGGCACAGGAAACTCTGACTGACAATTTTGGGTCAGAGCCAGTCTCAGAAACTGGGCTCACTGTGGGGGACAGGGACGTCTGGGGGTTGTTTTCTTTGTTCAGAGATAAATGTCTGGGCTCTCTGTATTCGCCTTTCCAGGGGCTTCTCACACCTCCCACTGCAAAACCAAAAAACATGAAACATTATCAAATAAAGAAAAAAAAAAAGATGTAAAAGCTTTCCTTCACTGGAAGAGTTTGCTGTAAAATGCCCAGTTTCTCCAAAAGATACAACCAGACACCTCCACAGATTCTTGCTGTATTACAGAACCACTCAGCAGGGTTAAGTTGAAATAAATTACGATAGTCTTAGAGGCAAGACTGGACCACAAGCACGAGCTACAGCTGAGGAAGCAACAAAGCTCTGCTTGCAGTTTTGCTGCATATCAGGCTCTCCAGCTGCAGCTGATGCTTTAGCCCAGCACACACCTGAAGAAACCCACAGAGAGCACAACATCTCCTCCAGCAGAGAAGGAAGAGCCTGTGACAGCACACAGGAAATTGTTATTTATTTGGGTGAGAAACACTCAGCTGTGGGCAAAAGCCATCAACCCAAAATACACATCAATGCTGAAACCTGTGGAAATGATACACTGGGCACGAGTGCTTCCCAGGGGATCACCCTGACACATCCAGCAACTCTCCCAGCGGGGGTGTGAAGGCTGAGCTGCATTAGGACATTTCTACCTTCCTCAAGTGCCACGCTGGTCTTAGTTTTGAGCTCTGCTGCAGATGCCCTCTGGAGAGGCTCCTTCTCCAGCCCCAGCTTAATAATCTCAGCAGTGAGAGGGTTGCAGGAAGGTGGAATTTCCCTCAGAGGAGGTGGCTCTTTAGCGATCTGTGTGACAAACAGGAAGCGAGAGAGGTTACACCAGAGAGGCTTCATTTGATTTCAGGAAGGTTCTTCCCACCCCCCGAGCGTTTCCAGCTGAAATGAAAGCACTAAATGAGACCTGGGCAGTAATTTTATTACAAGCTGAATGGTTAAAAAGTCACACCCAAGTCATGAGCGGGGTAAGGAAGGAGCAGCCCCAGCAGAGCAGTCAGAGGCACAGGGAATGCTGAGCTCCCAAAGCAGGGCTGGCACCGTGTCAGACACCCAGCTGGATCCCTGGCTGGGAATAAGAAGCTTTGGCAGCTCATCTGCTGGCTCTGGAGAGGGGCTGGGTCGCTCACCTTCAGGCAGAGGGGGTGGTTGTAGTACTGGGTCCAGGGGTGGCAGCCGTTGAGCATGTGCAGCATCATACAGCAGCTGCTCCACACGTCCACCTTGGAGCCACAGCGCTTGCCCATCACCACCTCCGGGGCCATGTGGGTCTCTGTGCCCGGCACGTAGGTCCCTACAACCAGGCAGAGGAAAACTCACTGCTGGAAAACTCACTGGAGCCAGAGAACAGTTCCAGTTCAAGGAGGGAAGCCTAAGGCAGAATCCTTGTCTTTTCAGAAGTCACCTCCAGAGAATCACGGGATGGTTTGGGTTGGAAGGGACCCTAAAGCTCATCCAGTGCCACCCCCTGCCATGGGCAGGGACACCTTCCACCAGCCCAGGTTGCTCCAAGCCCCATCCAACCTGGCCTTGGACACTTCCAGGGATCCAGGGGCAGCCACAGCTTCTCTGGGCACCCTGTGCCAGGGCCTCCCCACCCTCACAGGGAAGGGTTTCCCCAATATTCAATCTAAATCTTTTAGTTTAAAATAGTTTCCCCTTGTCCTGTCAATCCAGGCCCTTGTCCCCAGTCCCTCTCCAGCTCTCCTGGAGCCCCTTTAGGCCCTGCAAGGGGCTCTCAGGTCTCCCCAGAGCCTTCTCTTCTCCAGGTGAACACTCCCAGCTCTCCCAGCCTGGCTCCAGAGCAGAGAGGCTCCACCTCAACCCAAAAAGCAGCACTGAGTTCTCTTATAAACTGTTCAAAGCCTACAGCCCCTTGTCACACATAGAATAGGGATTAAACCCCCCTTCCAAGTAAATTTGGGAGGCAAAACATGAGCTTGACATTAGAAAACATATCCTTCCCTTTTAACAGCTGCATTAAGAAGCACTGTAAAATCTCACTGACCCAAAAAAAAGGCATTTTGCTTTAGTGGGTGTTGGGATTCTTCCCCAGCTCTTTGGTGAGGCTACATGACAAGCCAGAGAAGGATTTTAAAGTCTCAGTGTGGTTTCTTGCAGGGACAAGACACTGAATGCTGACATAATCTTGCAAAAAAACAGAGCAGCCTTCTAAGCTGGGAGATGAGGACCATCCACTCCCAAACCTGAGGCCACTCTGGCTGCCAGTGGGATGCACCACAGTAATACCAATAAACGAGACACTTGTGAGCAACGTTCAGGCTGGAAAATACAGTTGCTTGCAAATGAGCCAGTATGTAAATGTTGAGCAGAAAGAATGAGTCAGGAGGGCAGTTCTGCAGAAGAGGCAGCAGCAAAGCCTCACCTGTGACCAGGCACTTCCCCAGCCCGTCAGGGTGAAGGTGAGCAGAGTGTCCAAAGTCACACAGGAGGGCTCTGCTCCCATCATCAGACAGCAGCACATTCTCAGCTGCAAAGAGAAGAGTTTCATCAGTCTCCTCTGTGTTATGGTCACTAAGATGGAAAAAAAAGTGTCAAAAGCCCATAGAACTGCAGGTTTTTTGAGCCCAGAGGGTTCGTTGCTCCTGTGGAGTGTCACTGGCTTAAGTACAGAGCTGTAATTTATCTCTGCTTATAAACTACCAATTACCTGCCCTGGAGATCCTTGTACCCCAGTGGTGGGGCAGCCTGGGCAAACAGCCTGTCAGACCCACTGCATGACAGACAGAGGTGACAAACATGATATTCCCAGCAGTTCAGAACCAAGGGAAACTCTAATTTCAAACACAGATCTCAAAATCTGGTAAGTAATCCCAGAACTTAATCTCCAAGCCTCTTCTAAGGAAGGGAAGAACGAGGTACCTCAAGCACCACCCTACCTTTGACATCTCCGTGGAGAATGTTTTGAGCATGAAGATACTCCAGGCCCTCTAACACCTGGCCCAGGTAGCTGAGGGCTCTGTCCTCTGGCAGGCAGCCACTCTGCTTAATGAGCTGCCCCAACGAGCCACCTAGAAAGGAATCCAGAGAGTCCATGTTAGCTTATCTTTCAATTCTTCCCAGCACCATCAGAATTCCTGGTTGTTTCCAATGAAAAAGTGAGGATTTCCACGTCTGACAGCCCCTATCTTGCACACATGGGTCTGTTCCTTCTGTTTATTCCCAGTTTATTCTGCCCACAGAAACTGGCCTCGTTCATGAAGCTTTTTGCTTAGTGTCAGTTTAACAGTGTTGTTTTGGAGCAAAAGCAACTGCTCTGTGATCAGATCAGACATTTCTGGGTGCTACTGATCACCAGCTGATTTTTCCCAGCCCATTTTCCATGGTCCTGGCTGGAAAAAGAGCATCAGGCAATGGAAGTATCTCGGTTTGCTTGGACAGTATCCCCTTTTTCAGTGCCATGTGCCAAATCAACATGAAGCAAAAACCAGCACCAGCTGCATGTTTTAGTGAGAACTGGCAGCTGCTGATCCAGACAGAGACATTTTGAACTGGAGTGAGGCGGGACTGGGAATTATTCCCCCCAGCAAGCTGGTCCAGCAGGGATCACACACACCTATCCCAACCCACTCAGGAATGAGCACCCTGGATACACCAAAGAACTAACAGATTAAAAGTGGGGCAGGAGGAAGAGGAGATCAATGTCCACTGCACTGTGCTGTTCCTTCCTCACCCTCCATCAGCTTCATGAAGATGGTCACCCAGGGGCCCTCCTTCACGGCCCCGTACAGGGGGACGACGCTGGGGCTCGTCACCGCCGCGCACGTCGTCAGCTCCTCCGCCCGGAAATGTTCCACCTGGACCTGGGCAAACAAGGCAGCACTGAGCAAATCCTGGCAGCAATCCTGGCAGGACTGACCCTCCCTGATGGCTGGGTCTGGGTAACACCACAGGCACGAGGATGAGCTAACGGGACTTGATGATCTAAAGGTGGGACTCGATCCTGGAGGTCTTTTCCAACGTCACGGTTCTCTGACCTTCCTTAACAGTGGGTACAACAATAAGTGGGAACACTCAGGGTGATCTGAACTAGTCCCTACATCCTCAGTGCCTGAGAAAAGTAAAGGTTTATAAAAAAAAAAGCCAGGTTGCAATGCCTCCAGCTTCCAGCTGAGGACTGGGAACCTTCAGGAGGAGGGTAACTTCTGTTTCAGTAAGAGGATAATTCTGACAGCTGAACATGTTGCTTTCATGAAAGAGGGGGGAAAATTAAGGATGGTGCAATACTTGGCAACAATTCGACTCTCCCCAAGCAGGAGGGAATATGAAATACAGCCACAAGTGTGCACAATCACTGTTTTAGGTGGTATTCATCCTGAAAATGGTTAAAGAAAAATCCTGAATTCAGCCAAGTAAAATAAAGCAAGAATTTGCTAAAGACCAGAAGGAAAACATGAGTCATTAAGATTCTGGTGGGAAAGGATGCATCATGTTTCTTCACTGTCAGCAATCCATCTATAGTTAGTTTTCTTTCACCTCAAGAATTCGGAGAGCAGGTGCTTCCAACACCAAGTCTGGTGAAAGAAGGTCAGGTAGTCCCCCCCAACACAGGCAGGCAGCAGGAACTGGAGACAGTTATTCATGGAAAGGGAAAAAGATCATAGGGAAGTGTCCCATCTGCACGTTAGAACTCTCTGCATTCACAGTTTGGTCTTAAAAGATGCATTTCTGACATGAAGAAGCATAATTTGAAACCCTCCAATATTTAGGGAAAAAGCTGACACTTTTAAAGCCTTCAGCCTCTCCTACTCTCATGTTTCCCTTTTCAGCACAACCATCCTCCTTCCTGAAAATGCAGCCCTCTAGGAACAGCTGTTTCTCCCCAGTCTGTGTATTTGCAAAAGGGATAATACATTTAAACAGTTCCACACTGACAGAAAAGGAGTTGGTCGAGTCCCCACAGAACTCCACATGCCAACTGTGAGGATGCAGGACAGGAATTAGTTTCCTACATGCCTTAAAGACCTTTGTTTCTATCCCTGACACCTGAAATGGGTAAAGAACTGGTCATTTTGCCACTTACATCTTTCCACAGGCAACACATCAAACCCAGTGTAAACGGGGGAAAGTGACCATTTTAAACTGAAAAATGCAAGCTGCAGTTCTTTTTTGCATCTAATATTTTTGTACTCAAGACAAACACTTCCCACACGCTTGGTGAAGTTTTCTAGTGGAGGAATGTGAGGAACATCAGTTTGGAGAGGGGATGAAACCATTCAAGTTTAAATAAAATAGTTTATATTCTCCTCACCTTGCACTATCACTCTGCCTGCAGCCCTGGGGCCCCCGTGGCAAACCAACACCCTGACCCAAGTTATAGTCCACATGCTTTCTATATCATATGACAGTGGCATATCCTGGTGCAAAATGGATTCTTGTGCCAGCTGCTGGAAACACACATCCTTTGCTGCATCTGTGACAGCAGCACCTCGTTAGGATGTGCCAGCACTGTGAGCAGATCAAAGCTCTCCCTGCCTTCAGTGCCTTGGGTTTTTCCCACTTTATTCCTTTCTCACCACGGCATCAGCTGCCATGTAACCACTGACACCAGCCTCGGTTTAGGATGAGAATAATGAGATCAGCACACAACTCCCACGGCTCTTTCTCCTCTGCAGTCACTCAAGTCTCTCAGAAATCCCTACTCTTGGCCAGGCTCAGCACCCAAGATCACTTTAAGGCCAAAGGAACTTAATTTTGGCTGCTAAGCTTGGCCCCTGTGCACATACAGGTTCTCCCTGTGCTTCTCTCCCTGCCATCACCTGGAAGTTTGTCCTTGGACACAACCACAGCAGCACTTCACTCTGGGAGGAGATTTATCTCCCTGTGCTTTCTTGTGCCAGGAAACCCTCCTCTCTCACACACCATTACCTTTTTGGCAGCACACTGGAATCCTGTCTGTTTGTCCAAAGGAGCCAATGCCCAAGGAACCGTGGCATTTGGTCCAATGAACCTCTTCTCTGTACTCATAATCCACTGGCTTCAGTTTCTGCAAGTTCAAATCAGAAAACAAGATGAAGCAAATAAAAAAAACAAACACTTAAATGTTGAGCTGCACAGACAGAGGTCAACATTTTCAGAAGCAGCACAATGACAGCACAGCACCCCTCCAAAAATCTCTGTGCACAATTACTTCCATCACAGGCTCGAGATTAAATGATACAGGATCAATCTACTTGATTTCCGTGGGCTCTGTTTGATTTAAATCCACTGCTGTAAAGAAAAGCCACCAGTATTTGGAGGGCTTTGGAGCTCTAAAGTCTTCCCTTCTCATGCAGGACATAACCACAAAGCTGAATCCTACAACAAACCAAGATTCATGTGACTAAATGCAGGCACTGTGTGTGAGCTAAAGCTGGTTATGCAGTCAGCAGATGGAGACTGTGCCTCAGGTGACACTGTAAATATATTCAGGCAGGTAAGTGACACCCTGAACCCCACAGACAACACTGACAGGGTCACTCTGATTCCAGAGAAGTCCTCTAAGAGGAGCTGAAGGTGGCAAGAGAGAACTGAGTTCAGAAGTGAATCACGCCTTAGGATTCACATGGATTTGCTGTGCCCGAGCCCTGTGTTTGGCAAGGGATGATGGATGAGCTCCTGCTCCCAGCAGAGGCACAGACATCCCTCCTGCACCTCCACATCCACACCCAGGCCTGGTTTCTGCCTGTGCCAGGGTCCAGGCCATCCAGAGGCAATAAATACTGCAGCCTGTTCTCCTGCATGGCCTGGGCTCCTCCACAGCCAGCAGAGAGCACGTGGCTGAACTAAGCCCAGAAGCCCTGCTCAGAGACAGGCCTGTGTGTCTGGGGAGTGGGCACAGAGAGGAGCCAAAACCTGAGACAGACAGGGCTTTACACATCCTGCAGAAATAACCCTGAGCTGAGCTCAGCTGGGTAAAACTCGGTGCTAACAACACCAAGGTCAGGGGTTCAATCCCCTGGACGGGCCCTTCACTGCAGGAGTTGGACTTGATGACCCTTATGGGTGCCTTCCAACTCAGAGTATTTTGTGATTCTGTGATAAGAAAAAACCACTGCATCTTTATTTGGCAGCTTCAGCCAGATCAAGAACCCTTCAGAAAGCACAGTCTGGCTGCAGAAGTGACCCCTGGATGCAGATCATCCCTGCTCTGAGGCCCAGGAGAAGCTCTGCCTCCCCCCCTGCAGATCACCTCGTTCAGCAGCACGCCTTCACTGGCACTTTCCTCATGGAACTGCTCCTCGGGGTCCAGCCCACCTCCTCTCCAGGTCTTGGCCAGGCTGGCTAAATTCTGGGGTTCACCAAAACTCACACTGCCCTTCAAGGCATCTACCAAATATTCCTCCACAGAAAGTTTGTCTGAGCTGGTTTTCACGGACTGGTTGATGCATTTGGGGAAAGTGTATCCTAGGTTCAGGCCAGAGAGGCGACTGTCCTGGTAGTTGAGGTCCCCATGGAAGTAGGACTCCAGAGCATTCTGCTTCATGGCAGGGACGGGACTGTCCAGGTGGGGGAAATGGGGGGGCAGGATGTTGTAGGGAAACGGGTGGAGAGTTTCAGGCTGGGGGACAGTGTCCCTCTGTTTCCAAACATGATTAAGGCACTGAATGGGGCTGATGAGCTTGTGCAGTTCAGTTTTGTAGTGGCTCCTTGGGGAATGGGGTTCGCCCGTGGACAGAACTCTGTCAGGCTTCTCAAAAGGCAGCGGATCATAAACCGAGTCCTTGTTAAATTCTGAAGCCCAAAAACTGTTTCTGTAAAGAGCACTTTGGTGTGATTCATCCTCCTAGAAAACAAAAACAAAAGAGCTGAGGAGGAATCTCAGTATAACCAACAAAAATTCACCTGTTAGCAGTTCACAGGGATCCCCCCAGCACAAGGGGAAGGTCAAGGATTCTCACCTGGACAGGAATGGGGGTGCAGCTCTCCTGTTCCGGAGTTCTGGGACTTCTCCTGCCAGCAGTGGCAGGTTGTCCTTTCAGCTTGGATCTCTTCTTGTGCCTTTTCTTCCTGGCCCTGCCCCTGTGCCTCCCCCTCCAGCAGGTGGGGGCCATGTGCCCCTCGGTGGCGTGGGCCACATTGTTGGGGATCTGGTCGAGACTGTCCGAGCGGCTGCTGGAAACCAAAACACAGCAGGGCCCTGAGCTCAGGCAACACCTCTGACCCCCAGAACCAGCACTCTGCCTCCTGAGAGCCACACAACAGAGAACTAGAACAGAACTTCGTGCTTGCTGTGTTTAAGTTCAAGATCCAGGCTGGCACGGTGTGAAAGGAGTGTGGGCAGGGGAAGCAAAGCAACGAGTCTCCCAGTGTTTAGAAATTCTGCAAGGAACAACAAGACTGGATCACACAACCACGGGATGGTCTGGGCTGGAAGGGATCTTAAAGACCTGCCACGGGCAGGGACACCTTCCACCAGCCCAGGTTGCTCCAAGCCCCGTCCAGCCTGGCCTTGGACACTTCCAGGGATGGGGCAGCCACAGCTTCTCTGAGAAATCCATTCCAGCCCCTCCCCACCCTCACAGGGATAATTCCTTCCCAATATCCCATCTAACCCTGCCCTCTGGCAGTTGGAAGCCATTCCCCCTTGTCCTGTCACGTTATCCCTTGTGCAAAGTTCCCCTCCAGCTCTCCTGAAACCTCTTTCTTGTACATGACAAAGTAAAGGGAAAAGCACTGAATGTCTCCAGGCTGCTCTGAGACAGTCTGTGGTTGACTTCTAGTGAACACAGAAATGATGTATAAATGCAGTCTATTTAAAAAAAATTATTTAAATTCATGAAAGTGTTCATAACATCAACGCCTGCTCTGTTTGAAAGGAAAACAGACTTTGCACAAAGAAAAGGGATGACTAAGTGAACTCGAATAAAATAGCTTTAAAAAGCCAAAATGTGCTGGTATGTGAAGCTTAATATTACAGTATGATTTCTAGGAACACATGGATATACACAAGAGCCCTGGCAGCACTCCAGCTGGGGGCTGCAGGAGAAGATGGAACTCAGGAGGAACATTTGTGTGCAGTCAGGGGCAGAACTGGATGGTCTTCAAGGTCCCTTCCAACCCAAACCATTCTGTGATTCCACACCAATCCTCAGGTTTGTATGGAACTAACTAATCCTAGTTATTTTTTAGAATCAAGCCATAAGAGAAAACAGGATATTTGACCTCCAAATGAAGAAACCATCCCACTGACTCAGAGCAGTTATGAAACATTCATGTGTCTTTACTGCTCAGTGATGCAGCTCACAGCCAGCACTGCTCCCTCCAGCTTTTCCTGCTGTTTTAGTGCTAAAGGATCCCATGAGCAGAGTTCTGGGAGATAAAGCCCCTCAGAAAGGGGTCACTTTGCATTTCTGCTGTTGGTCCATGGGACACAAAGCCAGTGGGCACTGTCAAACCCTGCACCTCACACCTTCAGTGTCTGAAAGCCCCAGGAAACAGTAGCACCTAATAAAAAAAAAAAGACTGAAAATTTACCCTCGGATCCTTCTACTTTGAGCCCAGGAACCTCAAAAAAAAAAAAAAAATCACTCAGCCATTCCAAAAAAAATTTGCCAATCCAGAAATGGAGGCAGAAGGCTACCAGGGCAGTAAATCTGCAGGCACTGACAACAAGACAATGCAAGGTGTTTCAAGTGGTTTGTGCTTAAACTCGTTTTTTTTCCTGACACAACAAAAAAAGGTTTTGAGGAAGGTGTTTGGGGAAAGACACATTCTTACCAGGCCTCAGACTGAAAAACTAATTCAAGCAGGAGTGTTTTTGGAAAAAAACGCTGTAAGCACACAGAGCCAGGGTGATTTGGAACAAGTCCAAGCCAGCAGACACAGCAGTGAAGCCACTTCATGTGCTCATGTTGAGAAGTCTCTCACCTGTAACGTTTGCTGTGGGCAATAAAGGATCTCTCTGATAAAGTGGGGCTGAACTCCTGACTGTTTTCACCTGTGGGAAAGAAAACAGGGTCATCACTTGTCTTAAACAACTGCACTAAAACAACTCTGCCAACGTGCTAAATCAGTGACCCAGACAAAGCACTGCACAGTCATGTCACACCACCCACGCCACATTCCTGCTCCCCCAGCACCAGGAAGCTTCCCAGCTATCTCCTGATCCCCCAGCTCCTTCCCAGCTGACAGCTTTATGTTGTTTTCTTTTAAACACCTTTCAGAAGCCAGGCAAGGACAGGTGACCCACAGGACACAGATTTAGCTGAGGTGCACTGGTCTGTTATTTAAGTTTTACCCAGTGGATGCTGCCACATTATTAGGAGATTTCATGAGCTTCCTAAATAGAGTCTGGGCTGTGTCACCAACTCCACCCCATTTGGGATTACAAATAGATGTGGTCTCAGCTCTCCAGGAGCGCCGAGGGAGTGAAATCTCATCCCTGAGTGCACATTCCTGTTCCTCAATGAAGCCCAGCCAGGCCTGTACTCACATTCTGCCTGGGCAATGATAGAAATGGATGCACAGCCTCCTTCTGTTTCTTCTTTTGCTGTTCCTTTGGTGATTACATCATTCAGGATTTTCCACTGGCTGTCAAAGATGGCCTTCTTTGAATCCTCTACTTTGCAAACACTGCTCTGCTTTTCACTCACTGTCTCCTTCAGCCCCTCGGTCGCCGTGAGCTCCTTCTTGTGCTTGACAGCTGCCTCAGGAGCTCCTTGGCATGTAATTCCCATCACTGCCATTGCCCAGGCTCAGAGAGACACTGAGTGAGAACAGAAAAACAAAGCACTTGTCAAACTGCTTCACAGACATGAGCAGCTTCACGTTCATGAGAAACTGGAGGCTGTGAAGGTATCAGATTATTGAATAATTTAAACCAAATCAAGGTCCTGCCCAAGCTCTGAGCTGGAGAAGAACCCCCAGAGTGCCACCCCTCCATCCCTGAGTTGGACCACTGAAGATCTGAATATTCAATGTTATATTTTCAGTACTGAGAATATGAGATCACACAGGTTTCAAAGGGAAATTTAGTTCTTGGTATATTCCCTCAGCTGAAACACAAACAGTGAGACCCTAGAGAAGA
The DNA here is from genome assembly GCF_001604755.1 of Lepidothrix coronata. Taxonomy (NCBI): domain Eukaryota; kingdom Metazoa; phylum Chordata; class Aves; order Passeriformes; family Pipridae; genus Lepidothrix; species Lepidothrix coronata. The sequence continues at coordinate 341,285 of NW_016690515.1, read as the reverse complement.
GAAAACTCCTGTGTCACTAAACAGGGAGAATATTCAACCCAAAACAAAGGAAAAAAGGGAAGACATGAAAGTTCTTCCCCTTGAGTGCACCTGGGAGGAATTACACTGTGCTCCCACAGCACATAAATGGCCAAAACTCAGGTAATTCCTTTCTTCCCTGAGCCCAGTTCACCCCCAAATCCATTTCTCATTCTCCCTTCCAGGCTCGACATCCATCCTGTCTGTCCAGAGATCCTTCCTTCCTTCCTCTTCATCACCAACCACTTCTGAAATCCTTGGTCAAGCCCAGGGGAAGTGGAGTTCCTGCAGAGTGCAGGATGAATGGAATGTGGTGTTGGAGAGAGGACAGTGATGGTGCTGGAACAGACTCTGCCCTCCCCTGGGGAGCTGACCAGGAGCACAAAGGGAGCTCCAAACAAGCCCCAGCACATGGCAAACCTTGGCCAGCACTGGGGAAGGTGGGAGGGAGCCAGGAGTGGAAAGGGAGAAGAATAAGGAAGCATGGAAGCAAAGTAATGAGGGACAGGATAGGTAGGACAGGGGTATCCTGTGGGGTGAAAATCAGCAACACAGAGAGAGAGGATTTCCCTACAATATGAACCCACAGGAAATACAGCCTTGGCTCAGCTCCTGAGCCCCTCACCTGGGATTCTGGAGAAGTTAAACCAGTTGTTTTCTTTTAAACAAGCATTTGCTCTGTTGCCCCATAACTGCAGAGATCCCTTCCTGGGGCTGGTCCTCTCACAGATCAAGTGTAAAACCTTCAGATGGACATTTCCACCGTCAAACAACCCACAGACACTCACGGCCAGCACACACAGGTGTGAAGTACCACAAGCCCAGCACAGGAGAAGGAGGGACATTTGAACAGAGACCAGGAAAACCAGGATCTCAGGACCACTTTTGGTCCACCTTTGAGGCTCAGCAGCTTCAATCTGCACCAGATCTTTTTTTCTTTTTTCTTTTTTTTAATTTCCTTTTTTCTTTCCTTTTTTCCCCCACCTTGAGCAGCTGCCTGGGGTGACAGGACATTTACTCCAAGAGGCTCCTGGCAACAGGGATGACTCAGGAAAATGCCAAAAGGAGTGGGTGCTCTGAAGGACCACCAAGGAAAGGGGAATGGAGGCCTCTGGGAGCCAAGTGCATGAACCTCGGTGTGATGAGTCACTTAACAACCTGGCAGGTGTACAAGGAAAGTCAACAATGACCACATTCAGAGGCTAAACAGAGAACAGCTGCTGTGCAAAAGAAGTGCTGATGACAGTATCCCACTCATTACACCCGGCCCGCTCCCTCTCCTCTACAGAAATTATGTCAGTTCTCAGTGCTGTAAAACAATCCCTTGGAGCAGCAGCAGCAGCAGAGCCTGCCAGATGACTAACCCAGCCACCAGTGACCAAACTGACAAGTTCACGGCTATTTTTATACTCACTCTCTCCTGACTTGCATTAACTCTGTCTCTCCTTGCCCTCCCCTCACCTTCAAGGTCCTCCAGCACTGGCCAATTCCCATGGCCAAAAAATACCTAATTCTACAAGTCAGAGGACAACAGAGGGAGGGGAGAAGCAAAACTGCAAGTCCTTGTCACCGTCTGAGATGGAAAAGAATAACAAGGAAACATTACTGAGATTAAAGTCAACAGAGCACATACCTCACCCAAAGAGACCGAGGAGCAACTGTGAGCAGCGGCCTCCAAGAGAGCAAACTCAGACAGTTTGATGTGTGACTCAGGTCTAGGAGGCTGTGCAGGACCAGGGCCTGCAAGCCCAGCCTGGTTTAACTGGTGCTGCTCAGCTCTCAGGTCCCTGGAAGGGTCAAGCCCTGGATATTTTTATGGTATGTGCAGCAGAGCAGGGTGGGCAGAAGTTGTGATTAAAAAATAAGGAATCAGGGCTCGCAAATAATTTTTGAGGTGTAACTTCTGCCTGGAGAAAAGGAGGCTCAGGGGGAATCTTATTGCTCTCTCCAACTCCCTGGCAGGAGGGTGGAGCCAGGTGGGGGTCAGGCTCTGCTCCCAGGGAACAAGTGATAGGACAGGGGGAAACGGCCTCAAGTTGCTCCAGGGGAGGTTCAAACTGGATATTTTGGGTAATTTCTACACTGAAAGGGTGACCAGGCATTGGAATGGGCTGTCCAGGGCAGAGGTGGGGCCACCATCCCTGGAAACATTCAAAGAACAAGACTTGGCACTTCCTGGCATGGCAGGATTCGGTGGAAGGTTGGACTGGATGCTCCTGGAGGGTCATCCCAACCTCAGTGATTGTGTGATTCAGAGCTGAACGGGCCTGACTCATCTCTGAGCGCCTGGAGGGGGCAAAGAGAGGTGCAAAGGGCTCCTAAACCCCCTTAATTTGGATGTGGGCCCTTGGTCTCTACCCAGACACCCCCCCAGCCTTTCTCAGGGAGCTCTGGATAAAAGGGAGCCTTGGGAGCAGTGAACGGGCTTTTGATGCCAGGTTGGAGCCTGTTTGCTCCTTATCTTCACCAAGGGTTTACTCAGCCCCGGTCGATAATGTCGGTTCCCACTGCTGTAAAACAGAAAGTGTGTTTTTACACAGTGAAAGCCAAACAGTCTCAGTTGGGCTGTGGAGGCACCGCTCCGGTGGCAACTCCTCCCCCAGACAATCTCTGGGAGAAACTGCAACACTGGATAAGGTCATCTGAGACCTGGAGGGAGGCAGAATTAAGGAGACACTCCAGCACTGCTAATATAAGAGATAACCACGGGCTTTCTGCTCCTTTAAAACCCTTCTCTGAACAAGTCCTTCTCCAGCTCTCCCATCTCAACTGGAAGCTGGGACCTTAAAAGAGCATTTCTGTGTTTCATGAAGTTACTGTGTGTGGACAGGGAGAGTCAGAGCTGGACAAAAGTCATGCAAACACCTCTCCAGCATTGACTCCTTCCACAGCAAACCATAATATGGGATCCTGCTTGGTCTGCCTGGCTCCAGTTTCCCTGGACAGTGGCTTTGGGGAGAATTTCAGTGAATTTTGTGTGGAGTAGCCCATAGATTTGGTTAAAAAAGACCTGGGAAAGAGCTTTAAAATATACACCAGAGTCCCTAAGCCAGCTTCACAGAATGCAGATTTCTTCTCATCTGAGTGCAACTGTTCAATGTCAGTTTCAAACTGACATTTAGTTCGAAGGGGGGAAAAAAAAAAGAGAAAAAAAAAGTCATGTTATCTCAGTGAGGTT
>NW_016690515.1:334765-337727 GCF_001604755.1 Lepidothrix coronata | reverse complement strand
AGGAAAAAAAAAATAAGATGGCACCTGTTAAATGGATGGATTGCATTAAAAATCTGGTTTGGGGCCCAAAGAATGTGTGAATATAGATATAGATAAACAGATAGATAGATAGAAGTGCTCAAGGCAGGTTGGATGGAGCTTGGAGCAACCTGGGCTAGTGGAAGGTGTCCCTGCCCATGGCAGGGGGTGGAACTGGGTGAGTTTAAGGTCCCTTCCAACCCAAACCATCCCATGGTTCTGTGCACAACCCCTTCAAACCCCAGGCACTGCTTCCCTTCATCCCTCCCCACCCTTCTCTCCCTGCCTGGATGTTATCCAGGAGCTCCCTTCCCTGCCCATGTTTCAGATGGAACTGAAATTCAGACAGTTCCTTTTTCAGCAGAGGCAGTTTAAGGCTGTTCCTGTGCCCAGGCCTGGGCTGGTGATTTAAACTGCTCAGTGCTGTCAGCAGGAGAAGTTTCACTTTGTGTCAGAAGGGACTTAATAAAAAATGTTGTAGCACTCACCACCACCCCCCGACCTCAAAACACACTTAATGCTGCTTGAAGAGGGAAAAGAAAAGAGACTTCCCTTGTGTATCTAAGAGCTCCAAACTGAAAATAAATAGAATGCCTGACTGATTAAAATCCTGGTGAGTCAGAGCAGCAGTTGCTATTCCAGGGTGCTCTGAGCCTTCCCCTCTGCTTGGATAACCACTGACCCACCGGGGTCCTGTTCCACCCCTCGGGTCCCTCCTGTGTGTATCCAAGCCCTCCTGCACTCGTATTTTCCAGGGAAAGCTAAACCTTCTGCCCCAACCCCCCCCAGAACCTCCTGCCTGAAGCATTTCACTATCGGCCTTAAGCGCGAGTAAGTCACACTACAGACGATAGGAAGTATGTAAACATGTTCTTTAAAGTGGTTTGATAGTAAATATTTCCAAATCCCGCTTCAGCCACTGGTGTTGCTTACTGTAAACATCAGGATAATGAGCCTCGACTGTCTTTTTACTTGCCAGACATTAAGATATTGCAATAGTTTGGTTACAAAATCTGCAGGGAAACATTGGGCTGGGTTTAACCATCGGCAGAATTTCTCAGAGCACCCAAACCCACCTCTGCTCATTTCCTCGACTACAGCTCAGCCCTGAACAATTCTTTTCATGTTGCTGAACAAAGATATGAATAACACCATTTGTCCAGGGTTTGCAAACACCACCACAACCCCATTCATTCAAAGAAGTGGCTAATTTTTCCCCAACTGCTCTGTAAACGAGGAGAACAGAAAGAATCAGAACAAACCTCAGCCTGGCAAGGATTTGCTTCCCAGCTGCTCTCAGGCCACTGCTTAATGACATCCTGGCCTTGACAACCCACTTGTGAAGTTATTTCCTAAACTATAACAAAATGACACAATAAAGCACCTAAAGGGACAACTTCCACCAACCACCACAAACACACATGATAATCAACTCTGCCCAAGCAGGCAGGGCTGAACTCTCATCAGTTGTTCCTTTACATTGCTCTGCGACTTTACATTTCATTTATAAAATCCAGATTTATAAAATTTACATCACATTCATAAAATTCAGGGAATCAGTAAATCTCCAGGGAAGCAGTAAGGCTTGAATGCCAGGTAAACCCAAAAGTTTAGATACATTTAGTATAGCTGGAAGCAGTTCTATGTGATCTTAATTTATGACTGGTCCTGCAAATTGAGTTATGATGATTTTACACTGTAAAGCAGAAATGTGAGCTGATTGGAATGGCTTCTAACTGTCCAGCCTGAGCAGAATCCCGTGGGACAAATCCATATGGATTGTGGAACAGAACTGTCTTTAGGCAGGACAAGGTCCGTGCTCTGCAGGCCCTGCAGGGCTCTGATGTCCCTAACCTGTGACCAGCAAAGCCCAGTGCCCTACAGACTCAATTCCCACAAGTCTGGCCCTCCTGGGCCTTCCCCTGGTCCCTCCATGCATCCTCCCCATCTCCCTTTCCCAGCATCTCCAGACCCTTTCCCAACTCAGGTCTCATTTCCTCCCAGCCAGCTGCTCCTCTTGGAACATGGGAATCTTTCTGTCTTCCAGCCCTGGATCCCTCTGTCTCCACCAACACATCTGACACTCGCCAGCAAACTTGAAAAGTCCCAGAAGGAAAGTAAAAGGGTTCTGGTGCCTTTGCCTCCATCCTCTTGGCAGCCACAGTAACAATTCAGCACCACATCACTGATACAGCAGCTCAGCTCTGCCCTCCCACATTCAGCACGGGAAGAAGGCTCAGGACAGACCTTCATTAACTCCAAGTTCATTAATTCCAGTGATGTTGGATCAGGTCCCACCAATTCTTTCGGTTTTCGGTTGTTATATGTTTATTTGTTATGCTCCTTCTTCACGGCTTCAAGATTCAGCCTCTTAATACAGTTAAAATTTAATAGTTAATAGCAAGTGACTCATTCCCGAGGAATCCAGTGGCCGTGCCAATAACAGATTTCAACTGAGGTAAAATGCAATAAAGCAGCTCACTACAGACACGACTATTCTTATCACTAATGTCACAGCACACAAGTGCGAGTTATTACTCATGAAAGGGTTCAGAAAGGCAGTCGAAAAAGAAATTCAGACTTTGTTTATGGGTGCTGGTTTCACACTGCTCTGCCCTACATGTGCACAGCACCCAACACATGTTTCTAATGCAACCCCTTAAAGCGGACAGGAAGCATCTGAGAGCAACCACAGCAGCGACTTATTAATCAGCAAAGAAACATTTTAACCTTTAGCCAGACAAAAACTAAAAAAAAAAAAAAGAATTAAAAAATGAGTTGTGTCACAGAGAGGGGTGAGGCTCAGAGCGAGAGCGGAGTGGGGGATTCGGCTGTGTTGGGATGAGCTGAGCTTGGCTCTGCCTCGTCCTACCTTCTCCAGAGCCAAGGATCAGCGAAGTCTCTGCAGCGGGAGAGCAGGGAATCGGGAATCCAGGGAATCGGG
>NW_016690515.1:332951-334345 GCF_001604755.1 Lepidothrix coronata | reverse complement strand
CCAGAATAGTTGAGGTGATTGTGATGTTGCATTTTAGAGGTATTTATGACCTTGATCTTTTTATCACAATAAAGGAAGTGGAAGGAAGAGCAAACAAAGCTTTTGACAAAATATAAAGGACCTTAATACTCGTGTTGTGGGTTTTGAACAAGCCACACTTTCCACTGGAGTTGGTGAAGAGGGAGGACAGGAGGAGAGAAGCACACGTGGAGCTTGTTCCAAGCCCAGGTTCAACCCTTGAATCCAGAACACTCTGTGTTTCCTTTGTGGGTGAGTTGTGTGAAACGAGTCCACGGTCTCAGTCTCGCTGCCAGAGCAGTTTGTCACTCTTGGAGCTGTAAAGGACGTCCCGAAAGCAGGAACAGAGTGTGGACAGTGTAACAATGGCACTGCAGTCAGCCAGCCGCGTTCCTGGTGTGCAGCTCGGAGATGGGAAGAGCCCTTTAACTGGGAGCAGCAGGAGCACGCACGGATCTGTCCGAGCTCCAGGTACCTCTGCAGCCCGGGCAGAGCGTTCGGAGGAGGGCGGGAGCACGGCGTGTCCATCCCCCGGCCGGGCCGGGCTCTGCTCTGTCCCCAGCCTGGTCCCCGCGCCTACGGCCGGCTCCGGTTTCTATTGCAGCAATCAAAGCCACAAGTCGCTCTCAAGACAAGCTCGCACGGAGCAAATGCAAATACAGCTGCGCTGCTGTTTGTGTAAATCACCCAGGGCGTGCCCGGCACTCGGGCTGGAGGGTTAACACACCAATAGCTGCATTAATGATTGCTGCAAAATATGCAGAGTCCTTCCTCGGGCTGACCCAGTAATGTCAAGACCTGCTTGTGTGATTGCAGCCACAGCTCAGAGAGCACACACAGCCTCACAGAGGCCTTTTGTTCCTGCCGGGCTGGAGCACGGGGATCCACTCTGGGACACTGGGCAGACACAGCTTGGAGCTTTCAACGTGCTCCTCCACGTTTGTGCTCGAGGTGTGAGCCAAGAGCTGCGTGTGACAACACAAGGACTCGGACCAGGCGGGCCCTGGACAGCTTCAGTCTGGATCTAGGGATGGGAACAGCTGATCTGCATCATCCCACCAGCCCCGCTGGCATGGCACCATTTTAAAGGCAGAATTCTGACCACCCCTGCCACCCCAGACTTTCTGCAGCCACAGTCCATGCTCTCTTGTCCTAATCCCTCTCCTAGAAGCCGAAGTCCAGCCCTCCTGAGCACAGGAGATGTGGGGGCCACTGTGTGCTGGCATTCCCAGAGTCACTGTTCTTGGGTGAAGGTCTCCCCTCCTTCAGGCTGTGTTGGAGTTTGGTGTCTGGCCACGGGCAGCTACCCTGGAGAACCTGTGTGGAGTGACTTGGGGGTTTGGGGAGATGGCAGCCTACAGAAGACAGGCCTGTCT
>NW_016690515.1:328096-331232 GCF_001604755.1 Lepidothrix coronata | reverse complement strand
GGTGGGATTGTTGGGGTGTCTGTGCAGGGCCAGGGGTTGGGCTGGATGGTCCTTGGGGGTTCCTTCCAGCTCAGAATATTCTGTGATTCTGTGACAGAAGTGACTCCTGGCTTTGGAAATGGGCTGAATTCACCTCCCCCGGGAGGGGGGGGGGGATGTGAGAATAAACAAACAAATTCAGGCCTTTGCAGAATGGGTTTGATTCTGTTGTAATCTTGGTTACACTACAATTCCTCCCAACTTCATGGCACATTCCAGGCTTGCCCCTGTGAAAATAAGAAACAACCTCAGTGGCTTCCCAAAGTTTTTCATCGGCTCTTTTGAGTGCCAAGCAGTTCCAATTACTGGAGTTTGGCCCTGCAGGGAACACGCTGCTGTGCAGCTTCCTCTCCTCTCTGCCAAAATATGATCCAGCCGCTGGTGTCTCGGAGCAAGTTCTGCTCTGGGCTCTGTTCTATCACCAGGAAACACATGGCCCTGCTCTCCAGCCCTGTGTCCTGCCGGGAGGAGCCGGAGCAGAGCGAGGGGAGCTGGGCCAGGGCTCAACTCCCTGTGCTCATCTGTGGGCAGGAGCACCGAGTAAACATTGATTTTCCCTCCCTGCTGCGGGGTCAGTTGGGGATTTCAGGGCTTCACCAACCTGGGTGGAGCTGAGCCTTCATCAGATTGTCCTGCAGAGGCACCAGATCAAAGAGGAAATGAGCACTGGGAAGATAAAGCCAAGATTATTAAAAGCAGCCCCTGATTTTTGGGTCCTGGCTGCTCAGTTTGAGGAAATTTGAGTGTTCTTGTTCTTGGAGATTACAGAATTCCTCTTGTGATGATTTCTCAAAGGGTTAAAGGCTTTCCAAACTCAGCTCCCTAAAAATCACTTTTCTGGGAGTCATCAGAAACAGATGTCACTCACCACAGCCTTACAACACCTCAGATGTTTAAGGATATATCAGAAAATAAGCCCCAGATCTTTGTCAGAACATTGCAATATCCATATGCTATTTTTAAGTCCCAGCTCTGAGAATTAAGCAGTAAATGAAAAATTGAAGTGTCACTTTTTAAAAAAGAACTTCTTTATATGTAGTTTGGAGAGATCAAGCTCGTGAATTGTAAGAAGTTAAGGGGCTGACAGTTCTGTTTGATGAAATACTCTTTGCTTTAACAGGTGACTCCTTAACCCAAAATGAGCAACACCTCCCTGCCAAGGAGCTGGTTGTAACTCAGCTCTTTGTAGCCATTTGTCAAAAATACATCCCAGCCACAACTTCCATTCATTAGCACTTAGATCTACATATCAGTCCTTTTGGGAGGGAAAATGGTGCTGGATTTTCAGACCAGCACCTCCAGGAGCTTTGTCTTCACTGCTGTGTAGAGATCAAGGACTGAGAACTCAACCTGCCACTATCCCAGGTTGCTCCAAGCCCCATCCAACCTGGCCTTGGACACTCCCAGGGAACCATAATATATGAATAAAGGACCATTTATATGAATAATATGACCATATATATGACCAAATATGACCATTTATATTAACATTATATCTATTATATAAATATATATTATCAATGGTCATGACTATGAGCAATAAGGACCCAATATATGAATAAATGACCACTTTCGTGCCCATTTCTCTTTCCTCAGTCCAGAGGGAGGCAGGAAGATGCACGGCATCCCATCTGTGATCCTGCATCTCGGCCAAGGCTTTGTCATCCCTGCTGGGCAGTGAAACCAAGGGCTGGAGCACCTCTCCTGAGAGAGCTGGGGTTCAGCCTGGAGAGGAGAAGGCTCCAGGGAGACCTTAGAGCCCCTTGCAGTGCCTAAAGGGGCTCCCAGAGAGCTGGAGAGGGACCTGGCACAGCAGTTCCTTTCCAGATCAGCCCTCGGTGGAGCAGAGGGGCTGGGGAGCCCTGTGCCCCCAGCACGGCACGTGTGGGCTTGGGAACACAGCAGATGGACAACAGACTCAGAGGGGGCTGAGCCCACACTGCCCCAGGCACCGCAGCTCTGCAGGGGCTGCCGAGGGCCACAGCGTGGGATCTGGTTACGAAACATCCGTGTGAGGGGCGCTCGGGCCCCCCTGCCCCTCAGGAAAACCTCCTCCAGCTTCCTGCAAGTCCTGCTCACCTTCCTGCGAGGCCGAGCCGCTCGGGGCCCTCCCACCCGGCCGGGCGGGCAGCAGGACTCAGGGAGCGGTCCAAGCGCAGAGGAAATCCTGGGAGGGCCGGCACAGGGAGCCCTGCGGAGGCTCAGCTGTTGTGCGGCCTCCCCTCTGGAATGTCCCCTTTCATCCCAGCCCCGACCTCCACTTGACCCTTCCGCGATCCCAGCGGCTCTCTCTGCTCTCGCAGCCCTTCCGATGCTCTCAGTTAAAGCCCAGCAGCTGCTCCCTGCTGGGAGACGCTTCCACTGCGGTCCTGCCCGGCTGTTCCACGTCCCCGCCTCCTTCCAGCTTCCCCGGGAGCTGCAGAGGGGACGGGGAGCTGCCACACCGCCTGGTTTATCCCGGTCCCCCTGCCAGGTTCCTGCCTCACTCGAGGCTCTCCCCCTGCCCAAACACCTCTGCCACACCCGGGACCTCCCCAGCACAGATTAATAGAACAACTGGTTTGTTTTGTTTGCAGTTCTAATGCCAGTTACTAATTTTATCAGATTGGAAATGGGAGAAAATGTTGGAAATAGTCTTGCATTTTCTCCTGCTTCTCATCAGTGCTGGGAAGGGCTAACAAGAAACAGAAAAACAGAAAAGCAAAGGCTTTTCCTTTCCTTCCCCCCACAGTCCAGCTCCAGAGCTTTGTTCAGTGTTCACTCTGGGTATTCCCTCCCTCTCCTGATGTCCCCAGTCTCCCACACAGCTCCTCAGTCCAGTGACACCTCCCTGGGCATCCATACTCTCCCCCACAACTCTGCTGATCTCCTACTATCAAAGTCTTACTTCCATCCATCCCTCCATCCATCCATCCACCATCCATCCATCCATCTCTCCATCCTTCTGTCCCTCCATCCACCCATCCATCCACCCACCCATCCATCCATCCATCCATCCATCCATCCCTCCATCCTTCTGTCCCTCCATCCACCCATCCACCCATCCATCCACCCACCCATCCATCCATCCATCCATCCATCCATCCCTCCATCCATC